>NC_054706.1:15749144-16049144 GCF_016097555.1 Gigantopelta aegis
TAATGGGGCCATTCGAGAATTACGCAACATGCACTCAGGAGAGTGGGGATTGTGGGATGCATGACAAAACGTAATTTGGGTGGGTGGAAGGAAGTGGTGGTTGTTACTGTGCAGTGTAATTTTAATTCATAAAGTAAAATGAAACCAGTCATGGCCATTTTGTTTTAGGTCTCACTTCCATTTAAACCCATGTTAAATTGCCCAACTTCAAATGAATATTGCCAATAGAACGGGTTCTCATTGGCACTAACAACATACACCATTGTGAACATATATTATATAAGCATTTATTTTCACACCAAAATTGAGAACATTTCCGTCTTTGTTTTTTGCTATATGACTGCATCTGGCTGTAGTACCAGTCTGAACAGGTGGTTTATTAACCAATTCACTCTGGCTGTCTCTTGCGCTATACACCCATGCACAATATTACAAAATAACATGGGCAAAATACAGCCAGAAGGCTTACCATTAAACATACATATTGTTTTAATTCTTCACCATTTCCTAGAAGTGAATATGTGGACCATAACTTGTGTCACAATTAGGAACTATAGTGGATCATGATGAACGGACCCAGAAGTGATCTGTGTAGTGAGACTTTAACATATATGTATTACTAAAGACCCCAAAGTAAAATATGAAAACAAAATCTTGCAATCATCATGACATTGAATTGATTGACAGGGACTGAATTGACTGACAGGGACATGAGGGTGGGGAATGTTGACAAGTATTATGCAACATATTTGCAGGAGTGGGGGTGGTCTCACAAAACATTACACGAAGGAGAGGGGTATTAAAACTGCAAGATATTGTGTTATGTATTGTAAAGCCCAGTTCTCACTTGAACGATTTTTTATACAACTGCGGTGTGACTAAAAGATTGTACAGCCGTGCGATTCCCGTACGAATTACCTAGGTCCCCCCCCCCCCTCCCCACCTGCGCAGTCTCACTTGTGCAACTGCCATGTGACTGCCTTTCTGCACCGGGCTCGCATGAGATTTGCACAGGTTGGACGACAGTTGCACGGAAGTCTGATGGATGTCGCACGGGAGTCACAGGGGGTCCGCTAAGAGTCGCACATTTCGGCTCCCTTAAGACTCACGTACGACTCCCATGCGACCTATCATACTGCCGTGCGACTGCTGTGCAACCTCTATGCGACCAGTGCGAACCTAGAGACAGCCGTACGATAATTTTAAACATTTGAAAAATGTCGCACCGGCATGCGACATGTCCGAAATACATCAACATACTGCCGTGCAACTCCCGCACGCCCTGTACGATTTGGTGGTCGCACGGAATTCGCGTAAAAAAATCGTTCAAGTGAGAACGGGGTTTTAGGAATACCAATGAAAGAGACATTGAGAAACTTGCTAAAATAAATAAAACAATTGTTTTTGTATAGTTTTTAATGATTTATATGATGAAGATATATATAAAATGGGAACACTAATTTGATCAATGTACTGGTATTGATTATTTTTGTAAATCCCCTTTTTTGTATTTGAAATGTTTTTCCTCAATTGACCAAAAAGGGACCAAGACATAGAAGGCATTTTCAGAAGTACATTATGACTGGTGTTATTGTCAATGTAAAAAAAAAAATTTTAACATATATATTACATGTTTTAAATAAGAATGGTCTGTCCCAATGTGGTTTCGCACCAGGACATAGAAGGCATTTTCAGAAGTATAATATGATTGGTGTTATTGTAAGGCATCAAAATGCAGAAGGCATTTTCAGAAGTGTATTATGATTGGAGTTATTATCAATATAAAAAAATATATATATATACATACATATATATATATATACATTATTACATGTTTTAACGAAGAAAGGTATGTCCCAAAGTGGTTGGCATCAAGACACAGTAAGCATGTTCAGAAGTATATTATGATTGGAGTTATTGTAAGGCATCAAGACACAGTAAGCATGTTCAGAAGTATATTATGGTTGGTGTTATTGTCAGTTCTCTGTTTCCAGATTCCAGTCCAGGTGTACAGCTGAAAGTCATTGTAGGAGCTGCTGTTGGTGGAGGATCATGCATCATGATGTTGATTGTCATTGTATGCATATTAGGAAAAAGGTGAGACTTAACACATTATCAGAACGTGTGAAACATCTAGCTGTTAACAGTTAATTGATCATTACAGTACACGCTGCTTTATTTTTAAAGACCCTTAATTAAATTAACTCTTAATTCCTGCTGGATTGCAGAATAAATGAAATAATTGGTTACTTCCTAAGATGGTTTTATCCTGGTTAAAGCCATTCCAACCTTAGTTGGATGAAATTATTTTCTTTGTATCCACAAACAAAAGAGTATATTTACAAAAGCCTTTAAAGTTTAAAGGTGCATTCTTAATGTTGCAGGTAAAATTTGTCGCCATTTTTGCACATATTTGAGTGTTCGATTTTGAGGCAATTCCAGGAGCCCGAGACTCGCGAAAACCACAATCTTGATTAGTGATCTCTTTCTTGATTTGGGCTGAATGTAGCCCAGTGGTAAAGCGCTCACTTGATGCGTGGTCAATTCTGGATTGATCCCCGTCGGTGGCCCCATTGGGCTATTTTTCGTTCCAGCCAGTGCTCAAGGACGTGGTATGTACTATCCTGTTTGTGGGATGGTGCATATAAAATATCCCTTGCTGCTAATCCAGTGGCGACAGCGGGTTTCCTCTCTATGTCTGTGTGGTCCTTAACCATATGTCTGATGCCATATAACCGTAAATAAAATATGTTGAATGCGTCGTTAAATAAAAACATTTCCTTCCTTCTTTCTTGATTTCAATGTGCAATAATCTGGCATCTATTTTCACTTTCCATGAGTGGTAATTTAGTCATAATTATCCCACACGACATGTCAATGGCTTGTTGGCAAACATTTTGGATTGAGATTATAGAAAGAAAGAAAGAAATGTTTTATTTAACGACACACTCAACACATTTTATTTACGGTTATATGGCGTCAGACATATGGTTAAGGACCACACAGATTTTTTAGAGGAAACCTGCTGTCGCCACTTCATGGGCTACTCTTTCCGATTAGCAACAAGGGATCTTTTATTTGCGCTTCCCACAGGCAGGATAGCACAAACCATGGCCTTTGTTGAACCAGTTATGGATCACTGGTCGGTGCAAGTGGTTTACACCTACCCATTGAGCCTTGCAGAGCACTCACTCAGGGTTTGGAGTCGGTATCTGGATTAAAAATCCCATGCCTCGACTGGGATCTGAACCCAGTACCTACCAGCCTGTTGACCAATGGCCTAACCACGACGCCGGTTTGAGACTATAGTGGAGATTAAAAATCTATAATGCAGTTGGCTGAGGTATTCCCAATTAATTTTATGATTCTTATTGACCAGAAAGCATAGAAGTGTATCGAGACTGAACATTTCCTTAACTGACCTGGATTAAGTTAATTTTCAAGATGAGACTAGCAAAAACTGGTCATGCAGGTAATTATGTGACATTTCAATGGAAAGTAAAACAATTTCATATTAAACTAATTACATGTTTAATAGTGTAACTTGTTTTTTTAGTCCCCTACCAATCCAACCAGAGGGGACTATAGGTTTTGTCTCCATCCATCAGTCTGTCTATCTGTTTGTCCATCCATCTGTCCCAAATTTCATGGCAGTTTACCCATTTTTCACAGAGTTATGGCCCTTGACTTTGGATATATGAAAATGTCTTTTCTGGACTTCTATTTTATTTTTGTAATTCCTCAAAATATTAAAAAATTTAGCTGAAATTTTATATATACTTTTATCATGTACTGTGACAGATCAAGTTTGACTTTCATGGTGATTCACTCATTTTTTACATGACCCTTGAACTTAGAAGATAAGAATCTTTGTTGGGTCTGGTATGTATTAGTTTAGTAGTTATCAGTTTGTTTTCCTTTCTTTTCTTTTTTTTCTTGTGCTGCATAAATCATAAAAGTTTAATTATATTGTCTGGAAAAAGTTGGAAAGTGGTGCCCAGTGTGGAATAATTGTACCTTTTAAGTTAATGCATTACATGATTAATATTATATAATTACATAATTTAAAAAAGAACAAAGAAAAAAACCCAACATCATTTAATGTTTGATGTTCCATGATAATTTCATTGCCAGTGGCAAATGTAATTGATATTCATTATAAAACTGGGCAAGATTTAGCCCAGTCAATAAAGTGTTTGCATGAGGTGCTTTGATGTTAGGATCGAACCTTCTTGGTCCATCTGATTGGGTTCTTCCCTGTCACAACCAGTGCACCACGACTGGTACATCAAAGGCCATGCTATGTACTATCCTGTCAGTGGGATAGTGCATATAAAAGATCCCTTGCTGCTAATCGAAAAGAGTAGTCCATTTGTATGTGCATACATGCCATTGAGATTCCACACTTCTTGTTTCCACATGGAGAATGACTGTGCAGTTTACACACTGTCAGAAGTGTGCAGTTATACTTTTGAAATTGTTTTCATTAAAGAATAGAATTGATGACTATTAAATTTCATTTGTTTGTTTTTTTAGTAAATTCCGTGTCGGTAGATATATGATACCATCTGTTAAACAGCTTACAGCACAAGTACATTAAATTTTAATACATATTGTCACAGTGTCCATGCCCCTACATATATTCCAAGCTCGTTTCCCCATCTAGGAGTGGCATCGCGACAGTGATAAAAAGGTCTCAATAAACAAATAATCTCTGTAGTAGTCCAGTACTAATTTCATCCTCTAGAAAAAAACGAAAAAAAAACTAAGCACATCTTACTTATTTATTTAGGCTACATATCTATGTGACAGAAGCTTATTTAAACATCAGGTTTAGTCAAGAATTCTATATTTCAGATATAACTATGAACTATTGTTTATAGTTAAATTATAAAGGATATTGTATCTATCACGAGAAATCAAAATAAAGAAATATAACTTGGATTATGTCAATAATAATTTTCACCTTACGTCTAAGGCCGATTTCTCTACTATCAACAGGTGAACTACTACATGAAGAGTAGATATCCCCTAACATTTAAAGTTCTACTATTATAGCCTTGGACTTTAGTAACTACAAATCTATAATAATAAAGGTAGTACCCTTAAATCTTTATAAGTGATACTTGGCCCCTAGCATAAAAAAGTGACACAGCTTACATTACACAAACACCAACTCTGAGCAAAAAGAAAAAGGATCTGACCATGCCCCGCTGTCAAAATCTCTCCACCTCCAACATAATACAAATCTGTCCAAGGTGATTCATCTTAGTGCCAGATATTCAGAGTCGACACCAGTGGTGTCAAAAGTATTACATTGTTACACACTAATTACATTGACTGGACACCTTGAGTTAAGGTCAGTTTCAGGTCATAGTGCTTAACGTGCACATTATTTAGAGCAAGCTGTTTTAGCCTGTCATGGGCACAGAAGCCGACCTCAGCAGGCTCTGTCCAGGACAAGAAAGGGTTAGGGTGGGTCGGAGAAGGGACTGTCTGTACTGGCAGGTGAAAGAGAGCACCAGCAGCCCGACTGGAATCGGTAACAGGTGTGGGTGGGGGGGTGGTTTGGTGCTATGGAATTTGGAATGTCCTGTAGGATTAATGCCAAGGAGAAAAAGATGCAGTTTGGATGAAGGAAATTTGGCACATTTTTTACCGGTCCACCGAATTGGAAAGAAGGAAATGTTTTATTTAACGACGCACTCAACACATTTTATTTACGGTTATATGGTAAAGGACCACACATATATTGAGAGAGGAAACCCGCTGTTGCCACTTCATGGGCTACTCTTTTTCGATTAGCAGCAAGGGATTTTTTATATGCACCATCCCACAAACAAGATAGCACATACCACAGCCTTTGGTATACCAGTCGTGGTGCACTGGCTGGAACGAGAAATAGCCCAATGGGCCCACCGATGGGGATCGATCCTAGACCGACCGCACATCAAGCGAGTGCTTTACCACTGGGCTACATCTCGCCCCCGAACTGCAAAGGGACAGTTGTACATGTTTTTGATTTTAGTACGCCAAGAGTAGCTTGTTACTGGGACCTAGTTGGTGTTGAGGTGTCTCCCTAGGTTGCCCATAGGGGTCTTTAAAAGGGCCTGATCTGTTCAGATCCTTGAGTTAAAACCCTTACTCCCTTTTATAGCCGCCAGTCGCGGTCCTGAACGGGACACCTTGGCACCAAAGACCAGACAAATTGGCCCGGATACCCTGGAAGCTAACAAAAGACCACTGTCCAGAGAACGGTTAAAATTGTTCCAGAGTGTGAAAGTGTGTTAGTTAATTACACCAGATTCGTTATAACTTAGCCGCTAATTAACTTAAGTATAAAAAAATTACTGGCATAAAGTGCTAACCGTAATGCATTTAGCAGGTATACAAATACAACATTAGTTATCCTAAATATAAGTGGTTAATAAAACAGTTTTGTAATAGTTAAACCACTAATAATCATATTTTAAAAATATTCCTATGGATTTATACATTTAAACATGTATAACTATATATGCAGGAAAAGGTTACCAATAAGTACATATAAAAGGTTTGTGGGTAACATTCATATTTCTATTAAATATAGTGATACATGTATTAGTATACCCAATGAAACACAATCTGTTATCTGGGGTGGGATTTAGCTCAATCGATTGAGTGCTCGTTTAAGGTGCTTGCGTCGCAGGATCAAACCACTTTGGTGGATCCATTCAGCTGATTGTTTTTTTCTCATTCCAACCAGTGCACCACAACTGGACAAAGGCCGTGGTATGTGCTTTCCTGTCTGTGGAAAAGTGCATATAAAAGATCCCTTGCTACATTAGGAAAATGTAGCGGGTTTTCTCTAATGACTACGAGTCAGAACTACCAAATGTTTGACATCCAATAGCCGATGATTAATTAATTAATGTGCTCCAGTGATGTCGTTAAACAAAACAAATTTCTGTCAATTATTATCCAGCTTTTCAGTTTTGTACACATAAGTTTTATACACCATCAGATCAAATCTAGTAGATGAATATGTTCAAATCCATCAAAAAATATTTTGCATTTCATTTGACTATGCCTAATACATTTCTACTTTTATTTCATGTATTCCTACAGTCTGTAATTCATGATATTATTTACATATTAGTATTGAACAATTATATCTTAACAATGAACATCAACTCACTAATAAGTAGATTATCAAATTGGGGGGGGGGGGGGATTCTACACGAAATATATACATACTTTAAATGTACTTCACTTAAATAACTCAAGAGATTATTTAATTTTAATCTGAAAACAATTGTATAGTTTTGTTCAACTAAGGGAGGGTGGGTACATATAACCCAGGTGTCTTTTGTAATGGTTTTGTTCATACTTTGTACAAAACCTGAGATTTCTCTAAAACAATTCAGCAAAATGACAATAAATATTAAGGCAAGGTTTGAAAAGTTCATTGATAGGGCCATGCTCTCCTCCTTTCCCTTGTTACTGTGCCCAAAAGGCTGGAGATGCCATAGGCCCTATTTTAACATCTGAAATTTAAACTTATCCCGGGTGAGCATGCCTCGGAACCCCTACTAGCAGGTTGGGGCCCTCAAATGTGTGTGTGTGTGTGTGTGTGTTCGAACTGACAGCACACTACTAGTATCCCCATCCTGTACATAATAAAAACGTTTGTTATTTCTAAAACACTTTTCCTTTTAGTTTTGTGAAATTTTTTCAGTTAAAAATAGAATTAAAAAAACAACAAATCAACAACAAACATGAAAAAGGCCATGGGGGATACGACGAGGTACTTGCGAACCCACCAAAACTGTCCCACTTACTAAAAAGCAGTGAACAAAACACACAAATAAAAAAATGTCCACATAACATACATAAAAAAGAAGAAAATATAATATTTCAACTAGATTTTATTCAAATAATATATAAATAATAAACTTTTTAAAAATACACACACTGAAAAATAGATTTTTTGCAATGACATACAAACATCTTGTTCTCCAGCGATTCACCGTTTGTGGGTTTTGGGGTTTTTTTTTATCTCATAATAGATCCGTTATGTAGTCTTTAATCATTCTTTGTGCAATGCCACATCATCTGAAAAAATATTACCTCTTTTCCTGTTCGTACAGTGGCGGACAAAGTAATGTTATGCGATCAGTATCTTCAAATCACGTTACCGAACAGCTGTTTAAACCGAGAATATATAGTGTGTATAATAATGACGCAATCTCTAAGGGGGAAATAATGACTGGGCCTTCGCCATTGTCCAAGGTTTTTTCTTACTGAAAAAAACCTATAAATTACAAATCGTAAAACAAACATTTACGGCATCAAGACAATTACTGGTAGAACCAGGTTCCTGGTGTGTAAATAGGTAGATTGGTTCCCATCCTTGTATTAGGTAGACATAGACATATATCGATATGAACTCCATGAATATTTCCTGTTTGCAAGAATTGTGACTCATTGTTCATATACAATGCTTGTTAAAAATAAATCAAAATTGCAGTAGCAAAATAACCTGTGAAATTATATTATTGAGCATTCCTGCATGACCAGAATTTCGACATACATTTTAGCTACACAAGTACAAATCATTCAATTTAAATCATTTTGGAAATGGAATATATGCAGAGAAGTAGCTATTAAAAAATAAATAAATATATAATAACCAGATTATCCACACCAAAAATTCCCCCCAAAACTAACACAAACAAACAAACAAAAACAAAGAATGTCAACTATTTTTGGAACTTTTAATTATTGGGTCTTCTGGGATATAGGCCTAATGTGTCAGAAGTTTTTTTAAATATAAAAATATGCTATTGCGAAAAGTCATACAGGGCTCGAATTGGCTTGTAGCCAGGTCACCAAATGAGACCAATGACTTAAATATTAAAAAATAATGGCATTAGTCGCCCAAATAATATTATCTTCTTTTAGAACTATAACATATGAGTCACTATTAATATTTGTATTCCACATTAAAATCTTTCTCATATGGTTCAATTACCATAATTTGCCAACATTTATTATTCTTTTTTGGCAAGTTTCAAACCCTGATTGTTGTTAAAAAGAATAACTTTATACAGTTGCAGACAACTTGATTTGAATATCTTAAAATTTAGACCAGGCTTCACAAATATACTTATTTTGAAAATGATTATTATTAATTGAATTTTGTTTTTTAACAGGAGAAAAAACAAAGCAAAACACGCAAAACCTGCACAGCGTTACACCTCTAAATCTGCATCGCCTGTTAAGCCTGTGCAATTTCGTGCCCACAGGAGTCACCACAGGAGTCACCACATTAATCCAGCCTATAACAGGGATGAATATCACTTTTATGACCCAGTGGAAAGCAGCATGTCTGACAGAAGCATGCTTGATGAACAGTTCAATTATTCGACCCCTGAGAATGTCTATGCTGAAATAGAAGAACCGTACTCCAGTCTTTACGGACTGAGTGTTGGTTCTACTTCGCCCAAAAGTCGAGGGACCTTCATTAATAAGGATCATGCTAACATTGAAACTAAATAAGATGCTATGTAAGATTTGGAACTGTAACCAAAGGGAAAATGTTTAATTTCAGGTGTTCAAATATGGCATTTCCTGTGTTCTCACCACAAGGAAAAGTGTGGGTGGGGTGGGTGGTTAATGCACAGCTATTTGTAATATGTGTATGTTAACAGTTTATGTGCATCATGATACAATTAACATTTGAAGAGTTTAGGCGCAAAACGCGATATATCCATTTTTCATTTACAGTAAAAATTATTTTTTTAATTGGCGTATATCGCGTTTTGATTAAAAAAAACTCACAAAAAAACGGGATTTACCCAATACAATTTCATAAGGATCATCGCGTTTTGCACCTGAACTCTTCATTTGTTTGGTATCAATCTATACCTTAAATTGTTCAGTGAAAGACAAAATCTGTATCCTAACCAGATGCATGAGATGTGAGCGAAGCAATATTTATATCATAACCAAATGCGACCATAATGACAAGTCTTCAATTTTTGAAATCTCCCAAGAAAAACTTGTCTGATTGTTTTATATATTTTTTTGCTAATAAAATAAAAACAATTCCCATCGGAATTGTGTCTCTCCCTCGACTAAATCAATCTGTTGTGCCGTATGTGTGCAGTTAGGATGCAACAATTGACGTGAATGATTTCTAAAAAGAATTGTGTCACTCACTTCCAGTTAGGATACAGCTTAAGAATCATGTGACCAATGCATTATACAAAATAGTTTTGAATAGAACTTGTCATCATCTAAGTGACTACGGTTTGTACAGTTCTTCTTTTCTTGGTCCCCGACTGGTCCAACCGGAGGGGACTATAGGTTTCATCTCCATCCATCCGTTTTTTGCAGAAGGCTTTGAGATAACTGAAATTTTGTGTATGGTTTCACCATGTACTATTACAGATCAAGTGTGACTTTCATGATGATTTACCCATTTTTGACAGAGTTATGGCCCTTGAACTTAGGAGATGTGGAAATTTGTTTTCCGGACTTTATTTTCAGAAGACCTTTAGATATAGAGCTGAAATTTTGTGTATAGGTTTATCACATACTGTTACAGATCAAGTTTGACTTTCATGGCGATTTACCCATTTTTAATGAAGTTATGGCCCTTGAACTTGGGAGATGTGAAAATTTGTTTTCCGGATTTTTGCAGTACTTGGAAATATCAAGATGAAATTTTGTATATAGCTTTATCATTTGTATGTAGCTTTACAGATCAAGTTGAAGTTTTGTGGTGATTTACCCACTTTTCAGAGTTATGGCCCTTCAATTTAGCAGATATGAAAAATTGTTGGGCCTGGTAGGGGACATGTATTGCTTTAGCAGTACTCTCAAAATGCTTGTTTATCATTGTAGCATTTGGTTCAATATATTGAAACCAATACAAAATTTGAAATGCTTTAAACTAAATTTTTATGCCTTAAAATATAATTTTCATTACATATTGTAGACTGACTGTGTATATACATGTACATATATATATGCTACATTAGCAGATCAGGAATTATTTAGAAGGGATGCTCAGACTGAAATTTAGGATGGAATATCATGTTTCTACTGGTATGTCATTTAAATGAGACAAACATTTACTTCAGAAAGTTGATGAGTTTTATTCTGATTTTTTTGTTTATATGTATTATTACTGATTACTAATCCATTTGTAATAGTAAGCATTAATGTTAATAAATTTGTATTCGTCATTTTATGATTTCAGCATATTAAAAAATATTATAATTTTACTACATGTTATCCTTGCTGTGCACAACAGGATGGTTTAGATGGGGCATAATGTCCTTACACGCGGGCTTCCTGGCCTGTCGGTGGGCCCATTTGGGCTGTTTCTCTTTCCAGCCAGTGCACCACGACTGGTATATCAAAGGCCGTGGTATGTACTACCCTGTCTGTGGGATGGTGCATATAAAAGATCCCTTGCTGCTAATCGGAAAGAGTAGCCCATGAAGTGGCGACAGCAGGTTTCCTCTCTCAATATCTGTGTGGTCCTTAACCATATGTTTGACGCCATATAACCATAAATAAAATGTGTTGAGTGCGTTGTTAAATAAAACATGTCTTTCTTTCTTTCCTGGTCACAGACCACAATTATTTACACTGTGTTTACACTATATAGCGTTAGTGGCTACATCACTTATATTAATATCAGTAGGCCCATGGATTTTTTTTATTCATCTTTACCTGCCTGTGAAAAACATACCCAGAAAAGGACAGCCCCTTTTGGTTCAGTTCTTTCTCCCAGGATATTGGTTTAAAGAAGCACACCCACAAAACCTGGCTAGAGTACACCAATTTTACACAACAATCACTACTTTTGCATGGAATTACCACAAAAAAGTCTTCAATGTCAACAAGTTACACATGTTTGCAAATTGTCAACAGTCTAATACTATAAATCAT
The DNA here is from genome assembly GCF_016097555.1 of Gigantopelta aegis. Taxonomy (NCBI): domain Eukaryota; kingdom Metazoa; phylum Mollusca; class Gastropoda; order Neomphalida; family Peltospiridae; genus Gigantopelta; species Gigantopelta aegis. The sequence continues at coordinate 15,761,091 of NC_054706.1, forward strand.
AAAATATTAGCGATCTTAAAATTTAACGAAATCCATATAAGTGAAATATTAGCGACGTAAGGTCGACATTATCAGACATTTAAAAAAAAGAGCTTAAGTTGTAGGATTGGCTGAAATAATACTTAGATACATTTTGATGTTATTCAGCTTTACAGACAATTAAATTTAGTAGGAAATTGCAGTAACATGCATGCTAACTAACAGTTGTTATAATACATGTAGCCATTGTTCTGAGTTCAGTTAATCACCAACAAAACAATTGCACAAATGTTTTTCAGAATAATGTCTTGTAGGACTCTCTTAAATTTAGCGTAATAAAATATTAGTGTTTTTTATGGCCTCACTAGATAGATACTGTATATAGCAACCAGCTTCTGTGTTAAGTAAAACATATGCCGATCTCCATTACAGTGTGATTACCGGTAACAGAATTCATCTTTATATGCAACATTTAGCGTGTATGTATGGTAGGCAACTGGACCTGAGCATAAAAAGATCCTTAAGAAACGTGTTATCGGCAGTACATATCAAGAGAAGAAGTGGTCAGAACAATGGGTAACTGTAAACAGCCTTGCGTATTATAATAATAGATACCTTTCTGACTCACCTTTGAGGAAGTAAAAGGTGAGATATATCTTACTTTTCCAATGGTGGCGACAGTGTCAACTTTTGCATTAAAGTTTCACATTTACACCAGTTTCTAACAAACTATAAGTCCTGGGTAAATGAAACTTTGTCTATAGTTGCAACTATGGGTGATTTTTACAGTGCATGTGAAACAAATTAAAAATTGATTAATTGAATTAATTGTTTTTAAATAATTTTGCGTGTACCTGAACATCAAGTCTTTTAGAGTATTAATATGTCTATATACTAGTTGTTTATGGTTGCCCTAATATTTGTAGTAGCCCAAACTGGATCTTATATAGGTCCCATTAAATTTGCATATAGGTTAGAAAAAATATACTGAACAGCATTGAAAACGCACCACCAGTTGATGATAACAAATGTGAATGGGGCGTATATCAGCATTAAAAATATCAATGAATAAGAACCGTACTACCTTACAGACCATGCATGAGGACCAATAACTTACAAAAATGATTGCCTGAACATTCCATGAAACACAACACCAAAACACAACATATTGCATGCCTAGCATGAAAAACGTAAATTGAAAGTGCAAATCATGCTGATTGGGGCTATAAAAGATGGTCTCTGAAAAGCCACTTTCATTTATGAAGTAGTCTTTGAGGGAACGTTAAACAAGTGATGGCAAAGTTGACAGCTGAGGAACGTGAACGTGACTTAGGCATACTTCAAGTCGGCACTCCACAGGAGATAACCAGCAGACAGGAACCACCAGGGACCATCCACGTCCAGGCCAACAATGTGTTACGACACGATCACCATATTGTTCGCCTCCATATTCGTGATCGAACGCTGCCAGCTGCCAGGACTGTACCAACTGTTCAAGGTCGACGAGGGGTTATCAGCGCAGACACTGTGCTTCGCAGTCTTTGCTCTGCTGGGCTACGTGCTCAACGACCATATGTTAGACCTATCCTCACTGATCGACATTGAAATGAGTGCCGACGTTTGGCAGGAAGGTATCGTCATTGGAGATTACAACTTTGGCATGGTGTGCTAGTCTCTGACGAATCTCGTTTCCATTTAAGGAATGCTGATGGTCGGTTGCGGGTGTGGCGTAGGTGTGGAGAACGTTACTACAATGACTGCCTTGTCCAGACAGATCGATGGGGTGGAGGGAGTGTCATGGTGTGGGGCGGAATTACTTATCACCGAACAGCGCTCCATGTTTGCCGTAGCAGAATGAATGCCATTTACTACCGGGATAACATGTTGCAAAATCACGTCATTCCCTTCTTTCATCAGCATCGGGATATACACACATTTCAGCAAAACAATGCCCGAGCGCACACAGAACGTGTTACAACACAGTATCTGGCGAACAATAGTGTCCATTTGCTTGAATGGCCAGCACTGTCCCCTGATTTATCGCCAGTAGAACATCTTTGGGATTACCTTGGTCAACGCATATCTCACGTCGTCCACAAATGAATAACCTTAGAGAACTGGAAAACGCACTATAGAAGGAGTGGAATGCTATCCCCAGGGCCCCGTTCCAAGAAGCGATATTAGCCCTAAGATTACCGTAAGTGCATAGCTACCCTATGTACTTAAGTTGATCTTAGGGCTAAGATCGCTTCGTGGAACGGGGCCCTGAACACTATTCGCAGACTTATCGGGTCGATGAGAAGACGTTGCATGGCTTGTGTTCTTGCATATGGTGGTCATACGCACTATTGACGTACCTTTCATTGTGACCCCATGTGTCTTTCATACGTAGATGAATTAAAACTAATTGTGCATCCTTTTTTTTTTTTTTTTTTTTTTTTTTTTTTTTTTTTATGTTGTTGTCATTATCAATCATCCATCTATTGCTGTTCACGAAAACATTTATTGCTCAGGTATTCTTTTCGAAATCCAAACATTTCTTGGTGGTGTGTTTTCAATGCTCTTCAGTATATATATTTATATTAGGAAGTGCAGGCTCGTAGCCAGTATTTTGAGTGGGATGTTTCGACTAGGTATTTGCTGGGGCATGTTCCCTGGAATTTTTGAAAAATCTGAAAGCCTAAAAGGCATTTTCCTGGTATCTGGAACTTGAAAAATGATATTTTTAAACCAACGATTTTCGACTATTTTGTAGATTGTGTATTTATGTTATTAAGGCTAGATTTTTTTTTTCAACAGGAATTCTGGGTATTGACCCGAGGTATATTTTAAATATTTTCGGCAAAGTAATAGAAAAGGTACGTGTATGTCAGAAACATGATCAGTTCCTTTAATAATGAACATATTTGTGAAAATATGAAACGTATTACGTTCTTAAAAATTGTGCATCATCACGAATCACCGCCAATACATGCAGCCTCTGTTATAAGTAGACAGGTGTAGACCTCGACCGTTTTCAGCAAAAGATTACTTTCTGTTGTTAACACCTTATTTATTCGGTTATTAAATCAATGGAAGGTGAACTGCTGTCATTGTCATGTAATTATCTAAGACTACGAGGTCATCAATACAGCAGAAAGTTCAATTATTTTTTTTGCTACAACCATCTAGCTTCCTTTGGGGTTTTTTGTTTTGTTTTTTGTTAAATTAGTTAGAATTCTGAATAATGTACACTGTATAGCTTTGGTAAAGGGAGAGACTAAATTGTAGACACCGAGAGTCGTCAACCAGTGAGAGTCTACTGAATATTCATGAGCAAATTGTTGATCGACATCGAGATTTTACGACATAGAGTAATGTCCTGGTGTATATATAATAATTATTCCAACTGTAGATATTAATGTAACAAGTATTTAATAACATACAGAGTGGTTAATAAATTGTGTAATTGAATGTTACGTAGCGTATGTCAATGTCGTTGTTTGTTGTTTTCCTACTCTCTTCTTCTGTGGGATAATCCCGCCGATATTTTGATGAATTTTACACCAGGTGGTTACGGTTATTTAAACGTCAAAATTGTAATGCACGTCTGTACAACTTAATTTCATAAACAAATAAACAAACAACAAAAACAAAAATCATCCAACAACTACAAAATATATAATTTAAAATAATTACTGTATAAATGAGTACAGGTCAAACCGATTAGAAAAATGTTGTCCACTACTTTTAATTATAATTATTTGTAATAACAATTGTCCTAAATAAAAATAATAATAACAACAACAACACAACAGTAGTTATAGTAATTTTTTTTATAAAATAATAAATTTAAGATTTCAGTAGGTTGGATTATAAATACATTATCTCACTACCAAGTACACATGAAGTCATCCACTGATCTAGTTGTTAACAAATTACACACTTCTTGGCTAATGTCTATTTCCTCAAAGTAAAAAATCTACTTTTGTAGACACAAAATTTAGCAAAATCCATATAAGTGAAATATTAGCGACGTAAAACTTTAGTGTGGTCGACATTATCAGACATTTAAAAATAATACTTTGATATATTTTGATGTTATTCAGCTTTGCAGACAACTATATTTAGTAGGAAATTGCAGTAGCATGCATGCTAACTAACTGTTGTTATAATCAGTAGCATGTAGCCATTGTTCTGTGTTCAGTTAATCACCAACAAAACAATTGCACAAATGTTTTTCAGAATAATGTCTTGTAGGACTCTTTAAATTTAGCGTAATAAAATATTAGTGTTTTTTATGGCCTCACTAGATAGATGCTGTATATAGCAACCAGCTTCTGTGTTAAGTAAAACATATGCCGATCTCCATTACAGTGTGATTACCGGTAACAGAATTCATCTTTATATGCAACATTTAGCGTGTATGTATGGTAGGCAACTGGACCTGAGCATAAAAAGATCCTTAAGAAATGTGTCATCGGCAGTACATATCAAGAGAAGAAGTGGTCAGAACGATGGGTAACTGTAAACAGCCTTGCGTATTATAATAATAGATACCTTTTTGACTCGCCTTTTATGAAGTAAAAGGTGAGATATATCTATTACTTTTCCAGTGGTGGCGACAGTGTCAACTTTTGCATTAAAGTTTCACATTTACACCAGTTTTTAACAAACTATAAGTCCAGGGTAAATGAAACTGTCTATAGTTGCAACTATGGGTGATTTTTACTTTGCTTGAATGGCCAGCACTGTCCCCTGATTTATAGTCAACAGAGTTTATTTGGGATTACTTTGGTCAACGCATCTCACGTCGTCCACAAATGAATAACCTTCGAGAACTGGAAAACGCACTACAGCATGGAGTGGAATGCTATCCCCAGAACACTATTCGCAGACTTATCGGGTCGATGAGAAGATGTTGCATGGCTTGTGTTGCTGCAGATGGTGGCCATACGCGCTATTGACCATGCATTCATTGTAACCCCATGTGTCTTTCATACGTAGATGAATTAAAACTAATCAATGATTGTGCATCCTTTTTTATTTGTTACTATCAGTCATTCATCTATTGCTGTTCACAACAAAAACATTTATTGCTCAGGTATTCTTTTCGAAATCCCAAAATTTTTTGGTGATGCGTTTTCAGTATATATATATATATTTATATTAGGAAGTGCAGACCCATAGCCAGCATTGTTTGTGGGATGCTTCGACTAGGTATTTGCTGGGGCATGTTCCCTGGAAATTTTGAACTCTCTGAAAGCCTAAAATGCCTTTTCCTGGCATCTGGAACTTGGAAAAATTATATTTTAAACCAACAATTTTTGACTATTTTGTAGATAGTATTTTTGTTATTAAGGCTATTTTTTTTCTCAAGATAATGAAATTCTACCACACAACGGGAATTCCGGGTATTGGCCCGAGATATATTTTAAATATTTTCGGCAAAGTAACTGAAAAGGTACGTGTTTGTCAGAAACATGATCAATTCCTTTAATAATGAACATATTTGTGAAAAATTAAACACATTACGTTCTTAGGTATCATCACGAATCACCGCCAATACATGCAGCCCCTGTTATAAGTAGACGGGTGTAGTCCTCGACCGTTTTCAGCAAAAGATTCTGCATCCCATTTCATTTGTGTCACTGATGCGTCATATCATCAAAGTGGCATCTACATGTTGGTCGTAAACTAATTGAAATACTTGAAAATAACGGGCATAATAAAGCAAATTCTATGCTAAAATGACAGTGTTGCAAAATATATATGGAAGCCAGTGTCAATTTGAATCTCTCTATAAAGATGAGGAGTTTTCGGCAGAAGCTACCTTTCGATCGACTAAGCTCCATTTTCAACTTTGATGAACCATTCTAAATTATGCGTCAAAATTACCTTCAAAAATTACGCAGCATTTTCTAATTGGCTTTAATCTTACAGGACTTTCCAAATTCAAGAGCACCAAAATCAACCCTCACGCATTACCGACCCTGGTTGAGCTGCTTGTGCTGTCTTGCACATGCCAGTCCGGGCGATCCCCTGTCCCACCCACTCGAAACCTTTTCCTGTCCTGGACGGTGGAGCCGGCCAAAGTACATCTGCGCCCATGACAGGCGTGTGCTACAACAGCTTGTTTTGAATGTGCACGTTAAAACCTATAGTCTGACCTGACCTAACAGGATTACTTTCTGTTGTTAACCTCGAATTTATTTGGTTACTAAACCAATCGAAGGTGAACTGCTGTCATTGTCATGTAATTATTGAAGACTACGAGGTCATACATATAGCAGAAAGTACATTTAATTTTTTTTTGCTACAATCGTGTAGATTCCTTTGGGGTTTTTTGTTTTGTTTTTTGCCAAATTAGTTAGAATTCTGAATAATGTACACTGTATAGCTTTGATAAAGGGGAGTGCTAAACGACGAAGTCAAGCAAATTTTGTTTTATGGAAGAGTTGCAAAAGTTCAATCAAGTATTTGTGAACTATTAAAAAAAAGAATAAAGAGGAAAAGTGGACTTCAGATTTTGCGGGAGGGTTCGGACGAACCCTCTTTAAATACGGGCCTGAAGTGCTACAAACATTAGGACAATTGTGATTCATCAACACATTAGTTATTGAGACAATGATATTTTGAACAAGAACATATATTTAATATGTTATGCCTTTTCATCTTTTTGGTGAAAATCTTGTACATTTCAACTACATGTATGTACTTGATGACTGCATGTTGTGCTCATGGCGAGTGCCACCGGTTGGGCAGGATATATTCACCTTCGCGAACACCTGTTATCATCACTGTTTTACAGTGATTAATGAGTGCTTGCCATCACAGCTGTATAATTATATTTCATTGAGCTCTATCCTGTGCTAGCCTGGGTTTTCTAAGCTAATCTTGGGAGTGGCAGGCGGTGCAGGAGCGATGAAACAGCGTGTTAGCGATATCCTTGGGGAATGGCTGGCCCAAGGACCAGCACCTGATAGTGGATAGTGGAAGCAATCATGACTTTGTCTAACTCGTCCTTTCGACTCTGCCAAGTGCAGAGATACAAATGTGATCAGGGCATACAGGTGTCCTGTAGTAGCCTATGCAGTTATTGGAGGTTTGAAAATTTAAGTCCACATTTGATAAAACTGCTGTACAGGGTCGTCAAAGTTTGTGTTATGGATGCCCCTTCCCCCCCCCCCCCCCCCCCCATATACTATCAACTTGAAGCATACTTAATTTATGATGTCCATGAAAATATTAGAAACAAAATCAAACCTATTGGAACACAATCTCTGTGTAGATTCCGATACTTTGTCATCACATTGTCAAAAGTGCATATAAAAGACCTGTGAATGGTGGTGGTGCTGAGTTTAATTCATCAAGATTAACCTTGAATGCAAATGCACACGGTTAATCTTGATGCACTAGTGTTGAGTTGTTGTTTTTTCGGTAGTAGCCTAGGTATGGGCAACGGGTTTCCTGTCTATTATTTTTGTTGCTTCTAACCATAATGTCCGACGTCAATATAACCATAAATTGTGTCGAGTGGTGCGTTATCAAATAAACCATCAATTGCTTCTCCCCGTAAGTCTTAACCGTCGTCAGAACTACCGCGCAAAATATAGAACCGCAATGCTTAATGAACAAATGACACGTTCAGAATCGCGATGTTCTTGCCAAGAAATACTATTTTCAGCATGGTGTATTCTGTTTGTTTGTTGTTGTTTGTTTTTACCAAACCAATAAGGTATGTTGCTGTATATTGTTTAATTCAGCCAGTGCAATATAGCGATCAAGTGCACTATCCTTGTTGAAAAATTACCATTTAATGGATGACACAAGGTGTTCGATAACTTCACTTGATAATACACAATAATATACATGTATAAGTATTTCGATTAGGGAGTTAAGCTGTCCAGGTGCGTATGCAGGGATTTTAGCAGAGGGGGGCGAGTGGAGAAGGTCTAGACTGGTGAGCAAAGTTTATGGGGAGACCTCCCCTAGAAAAATGTAATGAAAATAAAACACATTTGCTTGAGCGGGACGTGTGTGTGTGGGGGGGGGGGGTGGGGGGGGGGTGGAGAGTTCGACCCCAGAACCCTCGCCTGTTGTCTCCTCTTGACAGAGTGGGCGGGACGTAGCCCAGTGGTAAAGCGTTCACTTGATGCGCGGTCGGTCTAGGATCGATCCCCGTCGGTGGACCCTTTGGGCTATTTCTCGTCCCAGCCAGTGCTCCACAACTGGTGTAATAAAGGCCGTGGTATGTACTATCCTTTCTGTGGGATGGTGCATATAAAAGATCCTTTGCTGCTAATCGAAAAGAGTAGCCCACGAAGTGGCGACAGCGGGTTTCCTCAATATCTGCGTGGTCCTTAAACATGTCTGACGCCATATAACCGTAAATAAAATGTGTTGAGTGCGTCGTTAAATAAAACATTTCCTTCCTTCCTCTTGACAAGCACAAACGATATACAGAAACAAAACGCTTGCAGCGACACACAGCGGTACCCGTTCCAGTGCTGTGTTCATTGTCGACGGTAAACGCTAAAATTTACTATTTCACCGTGATTCAGTAACGGGTTTCAACTCTTCTAAATAATAATAAATGGGCTATAAACCTCCAAAAGAGCAATTGATCACGGTCTGAAGGCCATCTAAATAAAAACATTCTTGGGTTATATTACTATGCAAAATAGACGGCATCCGGTGTACCGTGTAGGCAGAGTTTTATTCCTAATACATTAGCAGTAGCTGGACGGGACTTTAAAACTGCCGGTTTACACAGAATGCCAGTTTAGACAGATGCCGATTTGTATATATACTCTGTCAAAAAAAGAAACGCATAGGCGAAATATTCATGGAATTATCTCTTTAATACAAAGTGGCATAATTTCGTTATTTATGATCGTATCACAGTAATTTTTACACGAGTATGTGACAATGTTCTTGCTATGGAATGACGGCAGTGGAGGCGTTTTCGTCACCAAACAACGTCGCACGAGGGCGCTGAAATCAATACCTTGTGTGGCCACCAGCAGCAGCAATCACTGCGCGACATCTTGGCATAGACTGAATGAGTCTCTGAATCCGGGCACGTGGAATCCTAGCCCATTCTTTCTGGAGTGCATGTGACAGTTGCGGAAGCGTCGGAGGCTCCGGGTCACGCTGGCGTACACGTCTGTCCAGTTCGTCCTATAGATGTTCAATGGGGTTGAGATTTGATGATATTGATGGTTATGGCAGCACATTAATGTTCTCATTCTGTAGGAAATCCATTGTTATATCATGTGGTGAACAGCACATGCGAGTTTTTACACGAATACTTGCGTATTATAGATGCTGAAACTTAATAAAGGTGATCCGGTCAAAAATATACATTTACAGACCAGCGGTATGTTACTTCTTTATTATTTATGATTGAATAATGGGGTCATTCAAGAATAATGCAACAGGCACTCAGGAGAGGGGGGATTGTGGGATGTAATTTGGGTGGGTGGAAGGAAGTGGTGGTTGTTATTGTGCATTGTAATTTTAAGTAAAATGCAACCAGTCATGGCCATTTTGTTTTAGGTCTCACTACACAGATGTCATCTGCCATTGAAACCCATGTTAAATTGCCCAACTTCAAATGAAGATTGCCGATAGAACGGGTTCTCATTGGTACTAACAACATACACCATTGTGAACATACATTATATAAGCATTTATTTTCACTCCAAAACTGAGGACATCTGGCTAGGTGGTTCATTAAACGATTCACTCTGGCTGTCTCTTGCACTATACACCCATGCATAATATTACAAAATAATATGGACAAAATACAGCCAGAAGGCTTACCATTAAACATACATATTGTTTTAATTCTTCACCATTTCCTAGAAGTGAATATGCGAACCATAACTTGTGTCACAATAAGGAACTATAGTGGATCATGATGAATAAACCCGGAAGTGATCTGTGTAGTGAGACCTTAACATATATGTATTACTAAAGACCCCAAAGTAAAATATGAAAACAAAATCTTGCAATCATCATGACATTGAATCGATTGACAGGGACATGAGGGCGGGGAATGTTGATAAGCATTATGCAACATATTTGCAAGAATGGGGGTGGTCTCACAGTCACAACACATTACACGAGGGAGACGGGTATTAAAACTGCAAGATTTTGTGTTACGTATTGTTAGGAATACCAATGAAAGAGACATTGAGAAACTTGTTAAAATAAATAAAACAAATGTTTCTGTATAGTTTTTAATGATTTATATGATGAAGATCGATACTCTGTCAAAAAAGAAACGCATAGGTGAAATATTCATGGAATTATCTCTTTAATACAAAGTGGCATAATTTCATTATTTATGATCATATCACAGTCAAATTTGACATGAGTATGTAACAATGTTCTTGCTATGGACTGACGGCAGTTTTTCGTCACCAAACAGCATCGCATGAAGGCGCTGAAATCAGTACCTTGTGTGGCCACCAGCAGCAGCAATCACTGCGCGACATCTCCTTGGAATAGACTGAATGAGACTCTGAATCCGGGCACGCGGAATCCTAGCCCATTCTTCCTGCAGTGCATGTGACAATTGCGGAAGCGTCTGGGGCTCCGGATCACACTGGCGTACACGTCTGTCCAGTTCGTCCCATAGATGTTCAGTGGGGTTGAGATCTGGCGATCTTGATGGCCATGGCAGCACATTAATGTTCTCATTCTGTAGGAAATCCATTGTTACACGTGCCGTATGCGGCCTGGCATTGTTCTGCTGAAAGAGTTCTCTCTGTCGATCCAAAATGGGAAGCATGTGACGGCGAAGAATTTCACCCCGGTAGCGTACAGCTGTTAGGTTGCCTTGTACGAACACAAGTTCACTTCTTCCGGTGTTTGAAATGGCTCTCAACATCATGACACTCCCTCCACCGAATATGTCAACTTGGGCGACGCAGTTGTTGGCAAAACGTTCATTGCGGCGTCTGTAAACACGTCGTCCATCACGTCACTGTAGAAGGAAACGTGACTCGTCGCTGAATCATACTCGCCGCCAGTTTCCCAAGTTCCACCCCTGTACATTCGTGCACCAGCGAACACGTAAATGTCGATGTTGACGTCGCAGGACGGGGCCAACATACGGTCTCCTAGCCCGTAAGCCAGCTTCTCGAAGTCCTTTCCGAATGGTTTGTGCAGATACCCTTCTCAAACCAGGTATACGTCCCGCAGTGTTCATTGCTGTGGCAGTTCGGTGACGCAAATGCAGAACCCGGATGTAACGATCTTGTGCTGCAGTTGTTATGCGAGGTCTTCCACTTCTGGGCCGGTCTTGAGCTGATTGAAACTGCTGGTACCTGTCCCAGCGACGTGACATGGTGCTCTGATGGACGTTCATGTGGCATGCCACTGCTGACTGCGATTCACCTAACTGGAGGTGGCCTATTGTAATGTTTCGATTCGGCAGGCTTAGTCTTGGCATCTTGTAACTCGTCTACTTCGACATGGAAATGAGGCATCATTGCGAGCATTGCAGCTTTAAATACCCATCACTTAAAATCAAACACTTTTCTTCTTTCCCTATCACCTATGCGTTTCTTTTTTGACAGAGTATATTTTTATTTGACCACGATGTCCCCTAATTTGCCTTGGTGCCCTAAATGCCTTCCTTCGCTTTTTCCATGTAAGTTAATATTATAAGCATGGCAACTTTTATGCCACTAAATGTTTTAAAAACAAGCCCTACTTTTCAAAATAGTTAAAAGTTCTGTTTTGTTAAACGACACCACTAGAGCACATTAATATATTAACCATCGGCTATTGGGTGTTAAACATTTGGGTGTCTTTATAGCTTTTGAAAATTGAGATAACTGATTAGCCTATAGTTGTAGAAATGTTTAAGAAGATGGTGAATTAAACCTTTAAAATAATGTTATGTAATTTGCTTGTTTGATAAAATAAGCAGTGCAGAATTGATTAATTATTAATCAACACTAGTAAGTTGAACCAAGAAGGAAAGAAATGTTTTATTTAACGACGCACTCAACACATTTTATTTACGGTTATATATACACAGATATTGAGAGGGGACGGGCTACTTTTATTTTTTTTCGATTAACAGCAAGGGATCTTTTATATGCAACAACTCACAGACAGGATAGTACATACCACGGCCTTTGTTACGCCAATTGTAGAGCACTGGCTGGAACGAGAAATAGCCCAATGGGCCTACCGACGGGGATCGATCCCAGACCGGCCGCGTATAGAGCGAGCGCTTTACCACCTCTCTCTCTCTCTCACACATTGTTTAAAAACGTACCAAACTCGCTTTCGCTCCTTAGATACATTTTAAAACGACTCGTGAGATAAATGGTATCTAACGGCCACTCATTTATATTCCGAACGTGAGATAACGAACATCACCGATGATTTCCGAGACAATGAAAATATCGACATGGGTAAAAAATATATGGAACACCGGAGGAAATGTACACTGACTGTTTTCACGTGTTGCAAGAGACTTACAGTCCGTCGACAAGGTCGATGTCACCGTTAAACGCTGTTTGTTTAGTAACTGTAAGATATTGATGAACAGAATTTTTATGAATATGGTGCTTCACTAAATGTGTCAAACATTTACAGTTACAAAACTGGGACAAGGAGTTTCAAGAAAGCTAGACACTAAAAGTAAAAGTAGGGGACGCAACTACTACAGGTATTTTATAGTTATACTAATACTGTAATAGCAACGCTGCAGTGCATTAATAATAATAATAATAAACCCTTCCTGTTCAATAAAATGTCCCTCTCTCTCTCTCTCTCTCTCTCTCTCTCTCTCTCTCTCTCTCTCTCTCTCTCTCTCTCTCTCTCCCTCCCTCCCTCCCTCTCCCTCCCTCCCTCCCTCTCTCTCTCTCTCTCTCTCTCTCCCTCCCTCCCTCCCCCTCCCTCCCTCTCTCTATCTCTCTCTCTCTCTCTCTCTCTCTCTCTCTCTCTCCTCCTCTCCTCCCTCTCTCTCTCTCTCTCCTCCCTCCCTCCCTCCCTCCCTCTCTCTCTCTCTCTCTCTCTCCGATCCACATTGCTGGGCCCATTGGGCTATTTCTCGTTTCAGCCAGTGCATCACGACTGGTATATCAAAGGCTGTGGTATATGATAATATGTTATCCTGTCGGTAGGATGGTGCATATAAAAGATTCCTTGCTGCTAATCGAAAAGTGTAGCCCATGAAGTGATGACAGTTGGTTTCCTCTCTCAATATTTGTGTGGTCATTAACCATATGTCCGACGCCATATAACCATAAATAAAATGTGTTGAGTGCGTCGTTAAATAAAACATTTACTTCCTTCCTTCTCTAATTGTTTCTGCTGTGGTCCTTAATATGGGGTTATAACTAAAACGGAACCGTGCCAAAACGGCACCAAGCGAAAACGGAACCAAATTGGACAAAACGGAACCTGCGTTGGCTAAAACGGCACCGAAATTTATGGCTAAAACGGAACCTACGATGGCTAAAACGGCACCATAATTGAATTTTATTTGAAGAATAGTAAATAAGACAAAAAAACCCAACAAAACAACTTAAATTTTTTTAATCTTGTCAACTTTGTTGTTAGTGTGTTATCGGCTATAGGACGTCAAACATATGGTCATTCTGACACAGTTTTTAGAGAAAACCCGCTGTTGCCACATATGCAACTCTTTTATGATAGGCAGCAAGAGATCTTTCATTTGCGATTCCCACAGGGAGGATAGCACAAACCATGGCCTTTGTTGAACCAGTTATGGATCACTGGTCGGAGCAAATGATTTAAACCTACCCATGTCTCGACTGAGCACTCATTCAGATTTGGAGTCTTTACCTGAATTAAAAATCACATGTCTCGACTGGAATCCGAACCCAGTACCTACCAGTCTGGAGACCGATGACTTAACCACAGCGCTACCGAGGTCAGTATATTAGGCATCAAAGTATGTACAAAGAGTGAAGTGTACCAATGTAAAAAAAAAAATCAAAAGAAATTCAGACATAGAGGGGGCAGGGGAAGGGAAATGGGGTAGTAATGCACTTGGCGCTCTTAATTTACATATTTACATCACGTTATAATCTATTAATACGTAATATTAGTAGTAACATTACATAAACAGTGTGGCCAGTCTACGTCATCAAAATGGAAAGACTTCCGAATTCCCCCCCCCCCCCCCCAACCCCTATTCATCGCTGTGAACCCTAACCCTGAAATTAAAAATAAGATAAGTTATATATATTTATATAAAAAAGATAAAAAGATAAGAACTTTATTGCATATAAACATTCCACATACGGAACTGGATGCAAAACATATGCATAAACAAGAAACAAACAAAAGGACTAATTATGGGCAATACATGTATAATTGTGAACAAATTTGCATACCACACTAGCACAGGCTGGATTTTGGATAATATACTCTTCAAAAAAAGAAACGCAAAAGGGTACAAATGGGTTATAACTCCGATTTTATGTTTCCTACCGGTTCATGCTTTGTGAATATAAGGTCATTGCATGTCCCAAACACATTCCCACGGTTACATTCGATAAAACGCAGCTACTGTACAATAAAGTTCCAAAATGTGAATATTCGCAAAAACGCAGCCACGTGCAAACCATGTCACCACTGCACGTGCGTTGTCTGCACGTGCAACATGAACACCGACAGTATAAAAGTGCAGGGTGTTCGCTTGCCTGGCCTCTGTATCTGGCTGACAGTTGACAATCCAGGACATGCCACGTCTCAGTGAACCGCAGAGAAACAATGCCATCGGCCGACTAGACGCAGGCGAATCCAGAACGGCCGTTGCCAGGGCATTCCATGTGTCCCCAAGCACCATCTCCAGACTGTGGGACCGTTACCAGCAACGTGGATTAACACGTGACCTCCCTAGATCCGGTCGACCACGGGTCACTACCCCCGGGCAGGACCGCTACATCCGGGTACGCCACCTTCGGGAACGATTGACTACTGCCACCTCCACAGCCGCAGCAATACCAGGTTTGCGCAGGATATCCAACCAGACCGTACGGAACCGCCTACGTGAGGTAGGAATTCGTGCCAGACGTCCAGTTCGAGGTGTCATCTTAACACCACAACACCGTCGACTCTGACTGCAGTGGTGCCAGATTCATCGACAATGGCCTCAACTGCGATGGAGACAGGTGTGGTTCAGTGACGAGTCCCGATTTCTGCTCCGACGTCATGATGGAAGATGTCGCGTGTATAGGCGTCGTGGTGAACGTTTATGCGGCAAACTGCGTGCAGGAAGTGGACAGATTCGGCGGGGGTAGTGTCATGGTGTGGGCAGCCATCTCACACACTGGCAGAACTGACCTGGTCCACGTGCAGGGCAACCTGAATGCACAGGGCTACATTGACCAGATCCTCCGGCGACACATCATTCCAGTTATGGCCAACGCCAACGCAGTGTTCCAACATGACAACGCCAGGCCTCACACAGCACGTCTCACAACGGCTTTCCTACAGAACAACAACATTAATGTCCTTCCTTGGCCATCGATATCACCGGATTTGAACCCAATTGAGCATCTATGGGACGAGTTGGACCGACGCCTCCGACAGCGACAACCACAGCCCCAAACCCTGCCTGAGCTGGCAGCAGCCTTGCAGGCCGAGTGGGCCACCATCCCCCGGGACGTCATCTGTACTCTGGTTGCTTCAATGGGCAGGCGGTGCCAGGCAGTTGTCAACACACGCGGAGGCCACACCCGGTATTGACTCCAGATGACCTTGACCTTGGTGGTGTGTCCTATCACTTACTCACAATGGACTAGAGTGAATTGTGAACAATCCTGCAACATTTGGTAATTATCGGACTCGCTATTCAATAATTAAATCAATTCTCCAAATGTTACGACAATGTGGTTTTGCGTTTCTTCTTTTGAAGAGTATATATATAATTTTTCTTGCATACTCATACTTTTAAATAGGTAATTATGGAAAGTTAGATATGCATATAATTTGACTATTATATTTCTTACATATTATATGATGGTATACTCTTCAATTACATTGCAGTGGTCACATAAACGTTCTTCCACTGGAGTGAAGGGTTTTGTATGGCGCCCAGTCTCTATTTTTAATTTGTGGTCACTGAGACGTAATTTAGTAAAAGCTTTACGGTGTTCTGGATGTATATAGTGTAATAAATATGGCTATAGTTGAATATTGTGTTTATATAATTTGTATGTTCGCATCTTATTACTGGATCCATCTCTTTTGGCTGGAGCTATAAGGTTTTCTTTTAAAATATTGTGATACTTAGTTTTAATTATATTTATAAGATGAATGGGATAATTGACAGTGCTTCGTTTTTGATTCAACTCACCAATGTAATAATATAATTTGTGAAGCCAACCAATATTTTTCTTTTCAAGGCTTGTGCATTCACAGAAAGCATGTTGTAAAATAATGTTGTCCGTAGTTTGCATATGGGAGTAAAAATGTAACATTCTTTTTACCACAGACAATAGGAGTGGGTACAAACCTAGCTCAGCTCTAGAGGCCCAATTATGGGTACGACTATTAACCTGTAGTGTTGATTTACAGAATTTTAAAAGCACTCTCTCTGGCAGGAAAGTTTCCAAATATTTTAATGATATGAACTGGGCACCCCAAACCTCACTGGCATATAAAAGGACAGGCTCAACAAGAGAATTAAATAACTGGCATGAAATGTCTACTGGTAGGTTAACATTTGAGAATTCTTTCTGCATCTTGTAAAAACAACCTAGTCCTTTGCTCCAAAGTGATCGGGAACATTCTTTAAAATTTCCATTTTGAGTAAAGTCAACCCCTAAATATGTATACTTTGTTACAACTGGGACTTTATTGCCCGAGAGATGCCAAGTAAGTTTGTTTGTTGTACTTTGGCCATCAAAAATAATAATTTTTGTTTTATTTAAATTAATAGTAAGATTGTTGTCATTACAATATATATCTAGTTGATCAAGGAGCTGTTGTAGACCATGTGGGGTTTCTGATAAAAGTGGTACCGTTTTAGCCATGATAGGTTCCATTTTCGCCAACAAAAATGGTTCTGTTTTCGCCAAAGAAAATGGTTCCATTTTGGCACAGTTCCGTTTTAGCCTGTACCCCTTAATATGTCTGATGCCATATAACTGTATCGTACCAGTAATTAAAATGTGTGGAGTACATCGTTAAATACTACTACTTCCGGTAATGAAATTACATGAAATAATTTAGTTAATTTAATATTTCCATTAAAAATAAAATATTATATTATTGTTAAATAACTAATAATTAATGTGTTATATTAAAATAATTAAAGCTATAGTAATAATAATAGTATACATAGAGATTATTATACGAGCTTGTGTGTCGTACTGATTTTATGAAACGAGTGTCAGGATTTTTTTATACATGAATCCTGACACAACTTTTGTAAAATCAGTACGATTCACACGCGAGTGTAATAATTTCATTATTATCCACATGATCCAAAATATTATTTTTATGAAGAACAGGTTAGGACCATGTAAAAACTTTGAAACGTAACTAAAAAGAGACGACGAACTGATGTCATTTTTCATAAGCATTTACACCGAGGAAGCCACATTAAGTTATGACGTCGCTTCACAAAATTACGTCATTCGTGGTGCACGTGAAATCATTATGACACACGTGGGTCATACTGATTATATTTCCCTGAATATCTTGAACTATGTGGATAATAAAATGTAGTATTTTCTGACATTAGTAAAAGGAACTGGAAAGAACTGCACATGGTTGATTGATCAGCTGTAAAACTGAAATGATAAACACAGTGTGAAGTGGGCTATTTGACAATAAACAAGTCAGTATATCCCATATAACTGTTGCAGGCCTCGAAATTCAGTGTTAAACGGGCAGACTTTAATAGCCTTTAAAAATCTCTGAAATGAAGGGCACCAAGGCTAACCTAAAAGGCACAAAGGCTACTTTCATACATTTTCAAAGGGCACCAAGTCAGTTTTATTTAGGAAGTCGATTTAACCAGAAAACATTTAACTGTAATTCTATTAACTTGGTCATACATCAATAAATCAATGTTGTGTTCTAGTGGTGGTGTTAAACAAAACAAACTTGAACTTTTTAGTGGTGTCGTTAAACCCAACTTTGGTGGAGAGAGATTAAGACATATCAGGTCTTAAACAAACACTGCTGTTTACAGCAGGTAATGGATCAAAGTCCACTGGTTTCGGACTATCTGAGCAGATTCTAAGAGTATTACCCAAATGACCAATTTAATTAATTTATAGAATAAAAAAAAAGTGTAGAGGGAAATGCCATTCTGTTATGTGACCATATCCACAAAAACGGAAACATTGTCAGAGGACACATTGGCCTATTTTCTGAAGGTATGTTTCAGCATTTGTAGAGTATTTAAAACAATAAAAAAATATGTTAAATGGTTGGGAGTAGGATGAATACTAGTAGACAAAATAAACAATTCACATTATTATTTTGGGTGCTTTGATTTTTCAGATGATTGTTTGCAATTGTAACAATTGTTTTTTCTTTCTTTTATACCACTGCTTGATATCTCTTCAGTACTTGTCACCTTAAGCCCTGGACTCAATCACTGGCATTGTCAGAGACTGGACCCAGCCTAGACATGCCTAAATGTTCAATGAATATGAGCATGACAAATCTGTTTGAAACTGGCATCATCAATCCATGCACTTATCAAGTACCACAGTAACTGGTGACCAACAAGATCACATGATGGTACGAAAACATGTTTGTTGCAATTACACGGTTTTTATTACAAGCTGCCAAGTACCGTAGGCCTACTGAGGAAAATATATCGTATAATGGTTATAAGAATCATGACTCCAGTTATCTCATACATTGTCAGTTTATTTTCCAAAAACAACAATATGTGCAATAACGACAAAACAACTGAGGATTTCTTGAATGTCACATGCACAAAGCAGCATATCATCACGGTTGTTTTCCGCAAGAAAAGGTGAAGGTTATTGGAAGAAGCCGTGGTACAATTTTCGTTGTTAGCTACTGCTCTTAACAAGTACCAAGTATATATAGCATTTGTTAACTGATGAGAATAGGTAATAAATGGAATATTCAAGAAAAAACAAAAATAAATAAATAAACAGTTCATATTTATTTTAGTGATTCAGTTAATTGTGAATAAATTAATTTGGGTGATTTTTGCATGGGTCCATCCGATAATAAACATATTAAAATAATTGAAAATATTTTGGCAATTTTTCTCCCTCTTCCTTCCGTTGTTTTCCCGATTCTTTCAGCCTTCGTTTTCTTCTGTGTCACGTTCGATTTTCAGTTATAATATATGACCAAGAAACTGTATACAAACACTTCCAAGGAACACACCGACCTCGGTGGCGTCGTGGTTAGGCCATCGGTCTACAGGCTGGTAGGTACTGGGTTCGGATCCCAGTCGAGGCATGGGATTTTTAATCCAGATACCAACTCCAAATCCTGAGTGAGTGCTCCGCAAGGCTCAATGGGTAGGTGTAAACCACTTGCACCGACCAGTGATCCATAACTGGTTCAACAAAGGCCATGGTTTGTGCTATCCTGCCTGTGGGAAGCGCAAATAAAAGATCCCTTGCTGCTAATCAGAAAGAGTAGCCCATGTAGTGGCGACAGCGTGTTTCCTCTCAAAACTCTGTGTGGTCTGACGCCATATAACCGTAAATAAAATGTGTTGAGTGTGTCGTTAAATAAAACATTTCTTTCTTTTTTCCAAGGAACATTGAATTCGTGCATGTAAAAAAAACCCCCGAAAAAACCAACATGATTCACCAGTTAGGGTTAAACACATACACAAAAGGGGCACCAAGGCAGATATATAAAATGGCACAGTTACTCATTGTCGTAAAGTAACTGGCATTTTTGAGGCATCACGGCAAAGGCGCAGGGCAGTACGTCAAATGCTGTGGAGCCGTTGTGAATTTCGAAGTCTGGTGTCAGAAGATGACAGTGATTGGGTTGGGGGGTGCAGTTACACATTAAAGTGACGGACCCTAGTTTTTTTAAAACTACAGCATATTTTTCTATTGGATCCGTTTTTCATAATTTAAATCGGACAATACTTAGATTTTATGGTTTAGATTATTTATTTCCATACATCTGATGTTTTGGGCATCCTGGTGTTTCTAATACCATGAATTGCATTTTTCTACCTTTGAGAAATAACGGTAATGGAAATGAGCTTTAGTCTATTTTTCAGTTCAACTTGAATAAAATATAGGTTTTAAAATATTACAGTGACTTCGACTTGTCACTGTTTTTAGCAACTTGGCAAATTAAACCAATCTTTGGTGGGGAAAAAAGCCCCATTTCGCTGCCAAGATTGCCTGTTTGACATCAAACAGCCATAGTTTAATGAAAGAGGTATTGTTCACACATGGAAGTTTTCAGATTTTTAATCTTCTGTACAATGTCTCTGAGTTTTCTTCCGCTGTTTGTCCAAATGTTTCATTGTCCATTCAAAACTAACAATATGGTTTGCATACTTTGCATACATTCTCAATGAGGGTCACCATTTTAGACCATGGTGCAACTCTAATCTTAGGGTCAACCTCAGTACCTTAGGGCTCGAACTTAACGGCGGCACCGACGGCAATTGCCGTCGTTGAGATACAAATTGCCGTAGGTAAAGAGTATCACCGATGGCACTTTTGTGCCGTCGATAAAGCTCCTGAACAATGGCGAAATGTTTACAATTAGTGTACATTATCTGCCAATATTTAATATTTGCACATTTAAAAGATGTCTCCAAATAACAAGATAGCCTTTCAGTCAGGTTTATTTTTTGCAATGTCACTTTAAAAATAATTTGTCGTCGGTGGACTGTTTCACCCATGGCAATTCTTTTAAAAATTGTCGTAGGAGACAAATTCTTAAGTTCGAGCCCTGGTACCTGATCACCAATATTAAAATTACCTGATTTGTTTTCGTCTATGTTTCAGGTTTTCCACATTCAAAGAAGAATTTCATAACTATAGCAAGACAGCAAGCATATTGTAGGTCCATAAAGTTTGTGCAGCGTGTAACCTGCAGATACAATATTGTATCTCAATTCACGCTATGCAAGGTGTTGGTAGCAGAACAGAGAAGCCACTGAAGGCTGTGTGTGATATTTTTAATAGCAGGTTCTGTATTAAACAAAAACAGCATTTGTTCGACCAGGCAGCAGTCAGAAATGGAGAAACCTTGAGGACTACTTACTGTTTAGACCATTACCATGACGGTCATATTCGATCACACAAGCCAATATCGAAGACCCCAGGATGTACCACTGGATCCTGTGTAGGCTATTACCATGATACTCATATACGATCACACAATCCAATATTCCAATCATCAGGACAACCAGTAGGATCGTATTTAGGCTATTACCATGACGATCATATACGATCACAAAATCCATTATACCAATCCTCAAGACGACCAATAGGATCATATTTCGGCTGTTACCACAACGTTCATATACGATCGCATGAACCAATATCCCAAGCTTCAGGACAGATAATTAGAAGTTTATCCTGTAACAGATCACACACGTCAAATTGCAGTAGCCTGTTTAGGCATCAGACCGGTTTACTATCATCTTGTTTTGATCACAATACAAATTATTCGCTCCAAAAGCGCCATTTCTCGGCAGAGACTTATTACAAATACTTCTCACCGGACTTTCCACCAATAGGTTTTGCACAAAGTGTTTTGGAACACATACATGACTTCACTGGTCTGCCGTGGTGGGCGAGTATCTTGTTCACCACGTTCATGTTGAGAACTGTGATAACGCTGCCGCTCGCCGTCCATGCCATGAAAGTTATTGCCAAAGTTGAGATGCTGCAGCCGGAAATCAAAGACTTGTCCAAAGAACTGAAGAAAGAGGTTGCCATGGCGGTCAAGAAGTTTGGATGGGAGCAACCAAGAGCAAGAAAAACATACAATGCAACGGTAAGAAAGTTATGAGAAGGATTCTCAATGGAAAATGTATTTTTTTTACAAATATTGTTTTAATTATGAAGTGCTTTTATGCAGTCACATGTGCAGGAAATTGTGCAGTATCGGGTCTAGACTGGCGAGGTGGGGGGGGGGGGGTAGGATCATTTGTTTGGAGCAGTGATTTGGAGCCAGTATTGGTATAAAGTGCTCCTAATCGCAGTATCTAGTGGACATATCTCTATCAGTTGGTACGGTGCAGGACTGTCACATCCATGATTCAAATCCTTTTAGTGGAGGTTGATTTATCTGTTACATGTTCATAGTCTTGTAATATCATTCGTTATTTTGTTAGCATATTTCAAATGTTTGTAGACTTGGTGTTTCATTGTTTAGTAATATTATATTAACATATTTCAATGTTCATACAGCTAGCTCTCAGCATTGAAACTGATTTGGTCACATATGCGACCTTTTTTTTCCCTTTAGCGATTAAAACATTTCATACTATCTATATAAAAAATACAAGTAGGCATCATCTGGCTCCTAGATGGAAAAGTTAACGTAGAGGGCTGTTCATAGTGTTGTCAGTATTCAACATATATTTGAGAAAGTTACTAGCCCCCTCAGATGCTTTGGCTAGTGTCCAATGTATTCTAGTAATACACTTGATAATTTCCACTAGCCCAGACCACACTTGATAATTTCCACTAGCCCAGACCACACTTGAAAATTTCCACTAGCCCAGACCACACTTGATAATTTCCACTAGCCCAGACCACACTTGATAATTTCCACTAGCCCAGACCACACTTGAAAATTTCCTCTAGGTCAGACCACACTTGATAATTTACACTAGCCCAGAGAACACTTGATAATTTACACTAGCCTAGACAAAAAATCCACTAGCCAGGACCGAAGGCTAGTGGATTTGTCGAACCCTGGTGTTGTAAGCTAATTGTCCGGGATCGAACCCTGTCGGTGGGCCCATTGGGCTATTTCTCGTTCCAGCCAATGCACCACGACTGGTATTTCAAAGGCCATGGTATGTCCTACCCTGCCTGTGGGATGGTGCATATAAAAGATCCCTTGCTGCTAATCAAAAAGAGTAGTCCATGAAGTGGCGACAGATGGTTTCCTCTTTCAGTATCTGTGTGGTCCTTAGCCATATGTCTGACGCCATATAACTATAAATAAGTAATGACATTATTAATAATGTACTAACATATTTCAATGTCCAAAGGCTTGTAACGTCATTATGAATAATGTATTTACATATTTCAATGTTCGTAGGCTTGTAATGACATTATTAATAATTGTACTAACATATTTCAATGTCTATACGCTTGTAATATCATTATTAATAATATACTAACATATTTCAATGTCTGTAGACTTGTAATGTCATTATTAACAATATACTAACATATTTCAATGTTCATAGACTTGTAATATCATTATTAATCATGTATTATCATATTTCAATGTTCAAAGGCTTGTAATGTCATTATTAATCATAATATTAACATATTTCAATGTCTATAGACTTGTAATATCATTATTAATCATGTATTATCATATTTCAATGTCTATAGGTTTGTAATGTCATTATTAATAACGTACTATTATATTTTAATGTCTATAGACTTATAATATCATTATTAATCATGTATTAACATATTTCAATGTTCATAGGCTTGTAGTGTCATTATTAATAATGTACTGTCATATTTCAATGTCTATAGGCTTGTAATGTCATTATTAATAATGTACTGTCATATTTTAATGTCTATAGGCTTGTAATGTCCATTATTAATAATGTACTGTCATATTTCAATGTCTATAGGCTTGTAATGTCATTATTAATAATATACTAACATATTTCAATGATCATAGACTTGTAATGTCATTATTAATAATGTACTGTCATATTTCAATGTCTATAGGCTTGTAATGTCCATTATTAATAATGTACTGTCATATTTCAATGTCTATAGGCTTGTAATGTCATTATTAATAATATACTAACATATTTCAATGATCATAGACTTGTAATGTCATTATTAATAATGTACTGTCATATTTCAATGTCTATAGGCTTGTAATGTCATTATTAATAATATACTAACATATTTCATTGTTCATAGACTTGTAGTGTCATTATTAATAATGTACTGTCATATTTCAATGTCTATAGGCTTGTAATGTCATTATTAATAATATACTAACATATTTCAATGTTTGTAGGCTTGTAATGTCATTATTAATCATGTACTGTCATATTTCAATGTCTATAGGCTTGTAATGTCATTATTAATAATATACTAACATATTTCAATGTTCGTAGGCTTGTAATGTCATTATTAATCATGTACTGTCATATTTCAATGTCTATAGGCTTGTAATGTCATTATTAATAATATACTAACATATTTCAATGTTCGTAGGCTTGTAATGTCATTATTAATCATGTACTGTCATATTTCAATGTCTATAGGCTTGTAATGTCATTATTAATAATATACTAACATATTTCAATGTTCGTAGGCTTGTAATGTCATTATTAATCATGTACTGTCATATTTCAATGTCTATAGGCTTGTAATGTCATTATTAATAATATACTAACATATTTCATTGTTCATAGACTTGTAATGTCATTATTAATAATGTACTGTCATATTTCAATGTCTATAGGCTTGTAATGTCATTATTAATAATATACTAACATATTTCATTGTTCATAGAACCAAATTGTAGTGTCATTATTAATAATGTACTGTCATATTTCAATGTCTATAGGCTTGTAATGTCATTATACGCCCCTAATTGTAATGTACTATCATATTTCAATGTTTGTAGGCTTGTAATGTCATTATTAATCATGTACTGTCATATTTCAATGTCTATAGGCTTGTAATGTCATTATTAATAATATACTAACATATTTCAATGTTCGTAGGCTTGTAATGTCATTATTAATAGATGTACTGTCATATTTCAATGTCTATAGGCTTGTAATGTCATTATTAATAATATACTAAAGATCCATATTTCAATGTTCGTAGGCTTGTAATGTCATTATTAATCATGTACTGTCATATTTCAATGTCTATAGGCTTGTAATGTCATTATTAATAATATACTAACATATTTCAATGTTCGTAGGCTTGTAATGTCATTATTAATAATGTACTGTCATATTTCAATGTCTATAGGCTTGTAATGTCATTATTAATAATATACTAACATATTTCAATGTTCGTATAGGCTTGTAATGTCATTATTAATCATGTACTGTCATATTTCAATGTCTATAGGCTTGTAATGTCATTATTAATAATATACTAACATATTTCAATGTTCGTATAGGCTTGTAATGTCATTAATCATGTACTGTCATATTTCAATGTCTATAGGCTTGTAATGTCATTATTAATAATATACTAACATATTTCAATGTTCGTAGGCTTGTAATGTCATTATTAATAATGTACTGTCATATTTCAATGTCTATAGGCTTGTAATGTCATTATTAATAATATACTAACATATTTCAATGTCTATAGGCTTGTAATGTCATTATTAATAATATACTAACATATTTCAATGTTTAGGCTTGTAATGTCATTATGTAACATATTTCTATGTTCATAAGCTTGTAATGTCATTAATAATGCATGGGGGTAGGGCTTGTAATGTCATTATTAATAACTAAACTATACATATTTATACATATGGAGTTTCTGGTGGTGCAATAACATTATTTCAATGTCCACTTGGTTCATATTTCAATGTACTATAGGCTTGTAATATCATTATTAATTAATAATATACTAACATATTTCAATGTCTATAGGCTTGTAATGTCATTATTAATAATATACTAACATATTTCAATGTCTATAGGCTTGTAATGTCCACTTATTAATAATATACTATCATATTTCAATGTCTATAGGCTTGTAATATCATTATTAATAATATACTATTTTATTTCAATAAAATGTCTAAATAAAACATTTCTTTCTTTATTAATAATGTACTATCATATTTCAATGTCTATAGGCTTGTAATGTCCATTATTAATAATGTACTATCATATTTCAATGTCTATAGGCTTGTAATGTCCATTATTAATAATGTACTATCATATTTCAATGTCTATAGGCTTGTAATGTCCATTATTAATAATGTACTATCATATTTCAATGTCTATAGGCTTGTAATGTCCATTATTAATAATGTACTTAATAATGTACTATTTCAATGTCTATAGGCTTGTAATGTCATTATTAGGCTTGTAATGTCATTAATGTACTATCATATTTCAATGTCTATAGGCTTGTAATGTCCATTATTAATAATGTACTATCATATTTCAATGTCTATAGGCTTGTAATGTCATTATTAATAATGTACTGTCATATTTCAATGTCTATAGGCTTGTAATGTCATTATTAATAATATACTAACATATTTCAATGTTCGTAGGCTTGTAATGTCATTATTAATCATGTACTGTCATATTTCAATGTCTATAGGCTTGTAATGTCATTATTAATAATATACTAACATATTTCAATGTTCGTAGGCTTGTAATGTCATTATTAATAATGTACTGTCATATTTCAATGTCTATAGGCTTGTAATGTCATTATTAATAATATACTAACATATTTCAATGTTCGTAGGCTTGTAATGTCATTATTAATAATATACTAACATATTTCAATGTTCGTAGGCTTGTAATGTCATCATTAATAATATACTAACATATTTCAATGTTCGTAGGCTTGTAATATCATTATTAATAATATACTAACATATTTCAATGTCTATAGGCTTGTAATATCATTATTAATAATATACTATCATATTTCAATGTCTATAGGCTTGTAATATCATTATTAATAATATACTAACATATTTCAATGTCTATAGGCTTGTAATATCATTATTAACAATATACTAACATATTTCAATGTCTATAGGCTTGTAATGTCATTATTAATAATATACTATCATATTTCTATGTTCATAAGCTTGTAATGTCATTAATAATGCATGGGGGTTCAGGGGGTTCGGAAGACCCCACCCCCACCCCCACCCCCACCCCCAGCAGAACCAAATGATCCGCTTTCAGAACTAAAACATACAGGTTTATACATATGGAGTTTCTGGTGGTGCAAAAACAAAATAGAAAAAGGTCCACTTGGTTCATATTCGAACCCCTCCCCCCAGGTCCAGATCACACTACGCCCCTGTAAATTGTAATGTACTATCATATTTCTATGTTCATAGGCTTGTAATGTCATTATTAATCATATACTAATATATTTCAATGTCTGTAGGCTTGTAATGTCATTATTAATAATGTACCGGCCTCGGTGGTGTCGTGGCAGGCCATCAGTCTACAGACTGGTAGATACTGGGTTCGGATCCCAGTCGAGGTATGGGATTTTTAATCCAGATACCGTCTCCAAACCCTGAGTGAGTGCTCCGCAAGGCTCAATGGGTAGGTGTAAACCACTTGCACCGACCAGTGATCCATAACTGGTTCAACAAAGGCCATGGTTTGTGTTATCCTGCCTGTGGGAAGCGCAAATAAAAGATCCCTTGCTGCTAATCGGAAGAGTAGCCCATGTAGTGGCGACAGCGGGTTTCCTCTCAAAATCTTTGTGGTCCGTAGCCATATGTCGGACACCATATAACCGTAAATAAAATGTGTTGAGTGCGTCGTTAAATAAAACATTTCTTTCTTTATTAATAATGTACTATCATATTTCAATGTCTATAGGCTTGTAATGTCCATTATTAATAATGTACTATCATATTTCAATGTCTATAGGCTTGTAATGTCCATTATTAATAATGTACTATCATATTTCAATGTCTATAGGCTTGTAATGTCATTATTAATAATGTACTATCATATTTCAATGTCTATAGGCTTGTAATGTCATTATGAATAATGTACTATCATATTTCAATGTCTATAGGCTTGTAATGTCCATTATTAATAATGTACTATCATATTTCAATGTCTATAGGCTTTCATGTCCATGTACTATCATATTTCAATGTCTATAGGCTTGTAATGTCCATTATTAATAATGTACTATCATATTTCAATGTCTATAGGCTTGTAATGTCCATTATTAATAATGTACTATCATATTTCAATGTCTATAGGCTTGTAATGTCATTATGAATAATGTACTATCATATTTCAATGTTCATAAGGCTTGTAATGTCATTATTAATAATCTGCTAACATATTTTAATGTTCATGAGGCTTGTAATGTCATTATTAATCATGTACTGTCATATTTCAATGTATGTAGTGTTGTTGACTCCCTGTTTAACATGTTACAGATGAAGAAGCTGATTCGAGACCTGTATGTGAGAGATAACTGTCACCCAATGAAGGCCTCTGTGCTGGCCCTCATCCAGCTGCCCATGTGGTTCTGTCTGTCGTTTGGCCTGAGGAACATGAGTGGGGCCGTCCCTGTGCCTGGTCTAGGTAAGAATCTGGCTACAGACCTTCAAAGCTATCTTAGCGCTACGGCATCATAAAACCGTCGTTGGCTAGGAAGCCACTACAACACAACATGCCATAGTGACATCATGATATTGTAACGCACACGCACACACACACACACACACACACACACACACACACACACACAAGTTGACCATTCCCATCATTATTGCTCTATAGTCTCTTCAAGAACACTCTGGTATGTTGTTATTCAGTTGTATCTGTTCTTATTGTATTTAAGGATTGTCTGTTATTTTTTTATGTTCATTGGGGTGTGAACAAAATATATTCACCTGCAAACTGAATCAGCAAAGCCATTCACACATAAGTTTCCAACATACCTCATCATTTGATGTACCAGTCTTTAGGATGGGACAATAAAGGAAATGTTTTATTTAACGACACACTCGACACATTTTATTTACAGTTATATGGCATTGGACATATGGTTAAGGACCACACAGATATTGAGAGAGGAAACCCGCTGTCGCCATTCATGGGCTACTCTTTTTGATTAGCAGCAAGGGATCTTTTATATCTACCATCCCACAGACAGGATAACATATACCACGGCCTTTGATATACCAGTCGTGGTGCACTGGCTAAAACGAGAAATATAGGATGGAACAAAGTCACAAACACTCCAAATTAATATGATAGTTGTATTAAAGAATCATCTTGGGGATATTTCTGTGTCTGGTTTAGTTGATAACCATAAGTGCATTCTGGATTTTTTAATTGACCTCTCTTATGTAATGGAGAATATACGAGGAGTTGTAGATTCATGAAAAATAATTCACAAGCCTCATAGGTGCGAGTTAAATATTTTTCATGAATCAACACTTCCGAGTGCATTCTCCAACTTAATCCGTTATTCATTTAAACAAATTTGTGACTGCTAAATTAACTTCTATGTGTTCTTTTTTAATGAAAATATTGGATAAAAGGGCAAAGAATATTTACAAAACTAATAACCCAAAACAGTACGATCCTTTCAGACATAACCTGAACGATTCGGTCAAGAAAACTTCAGCAGTGGATAGCTGGCATTAAGTGTGATGCACATGCTAAACGTGTAACCTCTGGTTTCCAAGTTAGTTTCCGAAAACCTTTGTTGTGTTGCGCCAGAATACATTACTGTCACTAGTATCAGGTTTATACGGTTAAATTACATGTTTATTTGATGATGCAGATGCTTGGCCTTGTGGGCTAATGCGTTGTACTTGTTTACAGCGTACAAGTTCTGCCGGCAGTAGATCCCTGATCTGAACCCATATAAAGTTCAACTTGCATTGTTTCACAGGTGTTGATTCTTAAAAAATAATCTACACCTAGAACAATAGTGTGACGTCACAGGTATGGATTAAAACCAGAAGGTACATTATAGTTCAAAAAGCCAAAGGTACAAATGTAGATGCAGGGGGTGTGCACTCATTTTAAACAGACACTGCATCTTTACGTCTTTTCAACTTTTGATATATTTGAACAAAATGCCCTTGGTGTCATGATGTTCTCAAACCCTACATCGAATTTACAAAGCCTGTTTTTCTTAAACGCGTGTATTTAAGGACTGTAATTGTATGTAGTTACACATGTGTTTAAGGACTGTAATTGTATGTAGTTACACGTGTGTTTAAGGACTGTAATTGTATGTAGTTACACGTGTGTTTAAGGACTGTAATTGTATGTAGTTACAAGTGTATTTAAGATCTAATTGTATGTAGTTACACATGTGTTTAAGGACTGTAATTGTATGTAGTTACAAGTGTATTTAAGGACTAATTGTATGTAGTTACACATGTGTTTAAGGACTGTAATTGTATGTAGTTACACGTGTGTTTAAGGACTGTAATTGTATGTAGTTACAAGTGTATTTAAGATCTAATTGTATGTAGTTACACATGTGTTTAAGGACTGTAATTGTATGTAGTTACAAGTGTATTTAAGGACTAATTGTATGTAGTTACATGTGTGTTTAAGGACTGTAATTGTATGTAGTTACAAGTGTATTTAAGATCTAATTGTATGTAGTTACACATGTGTTTAAGGACTAATTGTATGTAGTTACAAGTGTATTTAAGGACTAATTGTATGTAGTTACACATGTGTTTAAGGACTGTAATTGTATGTAGTTACACGTGTGTTTAAGGACTAATTGTATGTAGTTACAAGTGTGTTTAAGGACTAATTGTATGTAGTTACACATGTGTTTAAGGACTGTAATTGTATGTAGTTACACATGTGTTTAAGAACTAATTGTATGTAGTTACATGCATGTTTAAGGACTGTAATTGTATGTATTTACACATGTGTTTAAGGACTGTAATTGTATGTAGTTACACGTGTGTTCAAGGACTGTAATTGTATGTAGTTACAAGTGTATTTAAGGACTAATTGTATGTAGTTACACATGTGTTTAAGGACTGTAATTGTATGTATTACACATGTGTTTAAGGACTGTAATTGTATGTATTACACATGTGTTTAAGGACTGTAATTGTATGTAGTTACTGTAAAGGACTGTAATGTATGTAGTTACAAGTGTATTTAAGATCTAATTGTATGTAGTTACACATGTGTTTAAGGACTGTAATTGTATGTAGTTACACGTGTATTTAAGGACTAATTGTATGTAGTTACACATGTGTTTAAGGACTGTAATTGTATGTAGTTACACGTGTGTTTAAGGACTGTAATTGTATGTAGTTACACGTGTGTTTAAGGACTAATTGTATGTAGTTACACGTGTGTTTAAGGACTGTAATTGTATGTAGTTACAAGTGTATTTAAGATCTAATTGTATGTAGTTACACATGTGTTTAAGGACTGTAATTGTATGTAGTTACAAGTGTATTTAAGGACTAATTGTATGTAGTTACACATGTGTTTAAGGACTGTAATTGTATGTAGTTACACGTGTGTTTAAGGACTGTAATTGTATGTAGTTACAAGTGTATTTAAGATCTAATTGTATGTAGTTACACATGTGTTTAAGGACTGTAATTGTATGTAGTTACAAGTGTATTTAAGGACTAATTGTATGTAGTTACACGTGTGTTTAAGGACTGTAATTGTATGTAGTTACAAGTGTATTTAAGATCTAATTGTATGTAGTTACACATGTGTTTAAGGACTGTAATTGTATGTAGTTACAAGTGTATTTAAGGACTAATTGTATGTAGTTACACATGTGTTTAAGGACTGTAATTGTATGTAGTTACACGTGTGTTTAAGGACTGTAATTGTATGTAGTTACAAGTGTGTTTAAGGACTAATTGTATGTAGTTACACATGTGTTTAAGGACTGTAATTGTATGTAGTTACACATGTGTTTAAGAACTAATTGTATGTAGTTACATGCATGTTTAAGGACTGTAATTGTATGTAGTTACACATGTGTTTAAGGACTGTAATTGTATGTAGTTACACGTGTGTTTAAGGACTGTAATTGTATGTAGTTACAAGTGTATTTAAGGACTAATTGTATGTAGTTACACATGTGTTTAAGGACTGTAATTTTATGTATTACACATGTGTTTAAGGACTGTAATTGTATGTAGTTACACGTGTGTTTAAGGACTGTAATTGTATGTAGTTACAAGTGTATTTAAGATCTAATTGTATGTAGTTACACATGTGTTTAAGGACTGTAATTGTATGTAGTTACACGTGTATTTAAGGACTAATTGTATGTAGTTACACGTGTGTTTAAGGACTGTAATTGTATGTAGTTACAAGTGTATTTAAGATCTAATTGTATGTAGTTACACATGTGTTTAAGGACTGTAATTGTATGTAGTTACAAGTGTATTTAAGGACTAATTGTATGTAGTTACACATGTGTTTAAGGACTGTAATTGTATGTAGTTACACGTGTGTTTAAGGACTGTAATTGTATGTAGTTACACGTGTGTTTAAGGACTGTAATTGTATGTAGTTACAAGTGTATTTAAGATCTAATTGTATGTAGTTACACATGTGTTTAAGGACTGTAATTGTATGTAGTTACAAGTGTATTTAAGGACTAATTGTATGTAGTTACACATGTGTTTAAGGACTGTAATTGTATGTAGTTACACGTGTGTTTAAGGACTGTAATTGTATGTAGTTACAAGTGTGTTTAAGGACTAATTGTATGTAGTTACACATGTGTTTAAGGACTGTAATTGTATGTAGTTACACATGTGTTTAAGGACTAATTGTATGTAGTTACATGCATGTTTAAGGACTGTAATTGTATGTAGTTACACATGTGTTTAAGGACTGTAATTGTATGTAGTTACACGTGTGTTTAAGGACTGTAATTGTATGTAGTTACAAGTGTATTTAAGGACTAATTGTATGTAGTTACACATGTGTTTAAGGACTGTAATTGTATGTAGTTACACATGTGTTTAAGGACTGTAATTATATGTAGTTACACGTGTGTTTAAGGACTGTAATTGTATGTAGTTACAAGTGTATTTAAGGACTAATTGTATGTGGTTACACATGTGTTTAAGGACTGTAATTGTATGTAGTTACATGCGTGTAAGTCTAAAACAGGCTTTGTAAATTCGGCCCCCAGTGTTCAGTACACAAAGCATTATCACCCCCCTCCTTTTTTAAAATTCTTTCAACCACCCCTGATAAATAAAAGCTAAACGTGTTTAACTGTTGTGTTTTCACCCCCTCCTTTTTTTAAATTCCTTTAACCACCCCTGATAAATAACAGCTAAACGTGTTTAACTGTTGTGTTTTCACCCCCTCCGTTTTTTAAATTGTAATTAACTGTTGTGTTTCAGTCTTGCCAGTGTTGTGTCCAGGCCTGTTGACAGAAGGTACGCTGTGGTTCACAAACCTCACTGTTCCTGATGCCTTGTGGATCATACCGATATCGATGGGCGTGTTTAATCTGATAAATATAGAGGTGAGGAGTACAGGTGGAAAACACTGAGTCAAATTCTGGTACTGTGAATTTAAATTTTGTACCTGCTTTTATAAAATAAAATATACTCTTCAAAAAAAGAAATGCAAAAGGGTACAAATGGGTTATAACTCCGATTTTATGTTTCCTACCGGTTCATGCTTTGTGAATATAAGGTCATTGCATGTCCCAAACACATTCCCACGGTTACATTCGATAAAACACAGCTACTGTACAATAAAGTTCCAAAATGTGAATATTCGCAAAAACGCAGCCACGTGCAAACCATGTCACCACTGCACGTGCGTTGTCTGCACGTGCAACATGAACACCGACAGTATAAAAGTGCAGGGTGTTCGCTTGCCTGGCCTCTGTATCTGGCCGACAGTTGACAATCCAGGACATGCCACGTCTCAGTGAACCGCAGAGAAACAATGCCATCGGCCGACTAGACGCAGGCGAATCCAGAACTGCCGTTGCCAGGGCATTCCATGTGTCCCCAAGCACCATCTCCAGACTGTGGGACCGTTACCAGCAACATGGATCAACACGTGACCTCCCTAGATCCAGTCGACCACGGGTCACTACCCCCGGGCAGGACCGCTACATCCGGGTACGCCACCTTCGGGAACGATTGACTACTGCCACCTTCACAGCCGCAGCAATACCAGGTTTGCGCAGGATATCCGACCAGACCGTACGGCACCGCCTACGTGAGGTAGGAATTCGTGCCAGACGTCCAGTTCGAGGTGTCATCTTAACACCACAACACCGTCGACTCCGACTGCAGTGGTGCCAGATTCATCGACAATGGCCTCAACTGCGATGGAGACAGGTGTGGTTCAGTGACGAGTCCCGATTTCTGCTCCGACGTCATGATGGAAGATGTCGCGTGTATAGGCGTCGTAGTGAACGTTATGCGGCAAACTGCGTGCAGGAAGTGGACAGATTCGGCGGGGGTAGTGTCATGGTGTGGGCAGCCATCTCACACACTGGCAGAACTGACCTGGTCCACGTGCAGGGCAACCTGAATGCACAGGGCTACATTGACCAGATCCTCCGGCCACACATCGTTCCAGTTATGGCCAACGCCAACGCAGTGTTCCAACATGACAACGCCAGGCCTCACACAGCACGTCTCACAACGGCTTTCCTACAGAACAACAACATTAATGTCCTTCCTTGGCCATCGATATCACCGGATTTGAACCCAATTGAGCATCTATGGGACGAGTTGGACCGACGCCTCCGACAGCGACAACCACAGCCCCAGACCCTGCCTGAGCTGGCAGCAGCCTTGCAGGCCGAGTGGGCCACCATCCCCCGGGACGTCATCCGTACTCTGGTTGCATCAATGGGCAGGCGGTGCCAGGCAGTTGTCAACACACGCGGAGGCCACACCCGGTATTGACTCCAGATGACCTTGACCTTGGTGGTGTGTCCTATCACTTACAATGGACTAGAGTGAATTGTGAACAATCCTGCAACATTTGGTAATTATCGGACTCACCATTCAATAATTAAATCAATTCTCCAAATGTTACGACAATGTGGTTTTGCGTTTCTTCTTTTGAAGAGTATAGTTTTCACATTGCTAAATTAATGTATGTAGAGGTGAGTGTTATGTTATCTTTTATAACATAAGTAAATAAACTTGTTAAATTAAACAAGATAACGGCACTGACAAGGATCGTCACTTTTATTCGAACGCCAGGTATTTAGACCCAGAACAAGGCTCCCTGCATACATACGTCAGACATGACACGTGACTCAGCACATATAATTAAAGGTGCATTATACCAATGTTATTTCTACATAACATAACAGTGAGCATACGTGAAAAACACTGAAACAAATTGTGGTACTGTTAATTTACATTTTTTACTTGCTTTTATTAAGGCCAGTATTTTTTTATTATTTGGTTTACAAACCTGCCTTATTTTTTTGCTGCCGACTTCCACAAATAGCTCTAAAGAAGAAAAAAGTTACCATTCTAGTCTACTATGGCACATTTCGTAAGGTAACGGTGAGAAATAACACTTATTTCGTCAATAAATATACCGTTGTAGATATGAATTGTTAATTCGTCTTCGGTCGCTCTCTTTCGGGTCGATTCGCTATTTCGCTCCGATTTCTATGCACCACGCGGTGTGCACAGAGATGCCTTGTCAATCTTATTTTGTTACAAAGAATCCACATCCATCTATCAAAGTAGCCATATTAAAAAAAAAATCAACCCAAAACAGGTTTTTTTTTCCCCTTCCTCCTACCTTTGTGCACAAAAATTCTTGTTCGTAAACCTAAAAATTAAAAAATCTTGGACTAAATTTTTTTTTTAATCCCATCGCAAAATTAATTAAGATAAAGTTTTTGTATTTTACATTGGTTGGTTTTATTGTTGTGTTCTATAACTACATCAGCATGCTGGGTACTTTGTTACACTAGTGTCTTCAGATGGGATCAAAAAAAAGTAAAGTTTGTTTTATTTAACGACGCCGCTAGAGCACATTGCTTTTTTATCTTATCATCGGCTATTGGACGTCAAACATATGGTCATTCTGACACTGTTTTTAGAGGAAACCCGCTGTCGCCACATAGGCTACTATTTTTACGACAGGCAGCAAG
Organism: Gigantopelta aegis; assembly: GCF_016097555.1. Lineage (NCBI taxonomy): Eukaryota > Metazoa > Mollusca > Gastropoda > Neomphalida > Peltospiridae > Gigantopelta > Gigantopelta aegis. Next base: position 15,797,099 of record NC_054706.1, read on the forward strand.
GGATCTTTTATTTGCGCTTCCCACAGGCAGGATAGCAGAAACCATGGCCTTTGTTGAACCAGTTATGGATCACTGGTCGGTGCAAGTGGTTTACACCTACCCATTGAGCCTTGCGGAGCACTCACTCTGGGTTTGGAGTCGGTATCTCGATTAAAAATCCCATGCCTCGACTGGGATCCGAACCCAGTACCTACCAGCCTGTAGACCGATGGCCTGCCACGACGCCACCGAGGCCGGTCAGATGGGATCATTGCTAACTATGATAAAACCAACTGATATTGTGTTCAGTTGGGGGTCATTACGGACTATGATAAAACCAACTATGGGTTGTTTCGTGTGCTGTAACTACATCATTGATGTATTCTGTGCTGTATTCATCAGCTGTGTGTTGTATTTGTGTTGCAGCTCCATGCGCTGGAGAGGACTAAAACAAATCGGCTACAGAAGATCATCACTAATGTCATGCGGGTTATTAGTCTCCTTATGATAGGTGTCGGAGGTTTGGTACCATCTGTAAGTATATATTACTTTGGAGTCACCATTCATCTCATATAAAGTATATTAACCTTTGTCAAATTAATTCGTTCCAGCCAGTGCACCATGACTGGTATATCAAAGGTCAGTTTATGTGCTATCCTGTCTGTAGGATGGTGCATATAAAAAAAAGATGTCAAAATTACCAACTGTTTGACATCCAATAGCCGATGATTAATAAATCAATATGCTCTAGTGGTGTCATTCAACAAAACAGTCTTTTTAACTTTGACCCCAAATCCAGGAATTCTTTTGGCTCAACAGGTATACTCATGAAATGCGATGGAATGTGTTTTTCACATTTGAGGTGAAAGATCCTGGTTGTGAAAACCGTATCATTATAACTCCATTATATGTCAAACATTTGGTAATTCAAGCAGTTTTTTGCCAGCATGTTTTATGTGGCAAGAAAATGTGGCACCAATTTGTTAAGAGATAACAGATCTTTTCCTGTAGCCATTACAATTCTCCAATTAATAGGCTAGCTCATGTCAACAAACCTGACCTAGTAACCATAGATTAAGATTTGCTAGTATATCATTAAACAGCTACAGGGCTTATCTTGCCCATAGCCAAATTAGCCAATTGCTAATATTTACTATATGCAAAGTAGTTGCAACATTTAGTACTTGGCTAATAAAAATATTGTTTATACATGTATGAGTCATTTAAAAATAATTTCAAGAAAATACCCAACATACAAAATTGGCTAAAACTAAATTCTTTTCAGTATAACCGAGCCCTGCAAAAATTTCTCTATTTTTCCTGATTTCTAATAACCTCTCGTACAAATGTATTTTCTGTTTTATTTTCAGAGTATGAGTCTGTACTGGTCGTGTTCCAGTTTGTTTGGAGTTGCCCAGACTCTGGCCTTCAAGTCGCCACGTGTTAAGAGATCTCTGGGTATTCCCAAGACACCGAGGGAAAGCGACACTCCTTTCAGAGACCTGTGGGAAACCACTAAAAATAAATACACGTGGAATAAGTCTGGGGGAAAATAAAGTTGTCAGTAATTGTTTGGTTGAATCGATTGGAACAGCAGGTACCAGCCTTATAGAGCAGTGTTTTACAACCTCTTTTAGTGATGGGAACCAACAAGCTTCACCCAAATAAGAAAAGATAAACACTATATCACTTTCATCACAGTTTATATCCAATGATCGGCTGTTAATAAGAGAACAGAATTGCAATCCCCCGATTAAGACAGTGAGAAAATTGTCGAAATGTTGGGTGTAAGTTGTGACTGAAGCGATAAAGTGTACATATATCGACATTACTACTACTACACCAGGGGTGGCCGAGTGTAAAAAATAGTGGTACAGCTCGTGGTTGCCAGGCTCACCTTTCAAATTACTTGTAATGACATTTTCACAGATTTAACAAATATAACACACACACAAAAGTGGTAGTGCCATGCCGTACCTCTTTGAAAAGTGGTAGTGCCATGCCGTACCTCTTTGAAAAGTGGTAGTGCCATGGCCGTACTGTCTGCCCCGCCCCTGTACACTGAGTGGCCATTGGGTGTCACTTATCTTACAGATAGTTTTAAGGGATCAAAAATCCCATCGCCATGTCGGGCAAGTAATTATGTTAACTGCATATGCCCATGACAAGTGACTAATGTAACAACTAAAACTTTTTAAAATTTTGTTACAAATCTCGGTAAAACCTTTGGAAAGAGTTCCGATCGTTCGAGCATTTACATAGCTTTAAGGAGAACTGACCCTAAATGTTGGAACGATAGGAACTCTTGCCAATGCGTTAACACACCAAAACGGAAAACAATGTGTTGAAAAGTTCAATACTAACTTTAGAGTTATTCCCCTTTTCCTATCGATTAAGATCAGTAATTTTCGCAACTGAACGTTCGACTGAATTTGTACAAATAAAAATAAAGTATGCATGCCTTGTATGTACAATCAAAATGTTTAATCCTTGCAAACATGGTATATGAGGTGGGATACAGTTTAAAATGGTCCTATTCAAATTAAATTAGATGTTAACACGGTTCCGGAATGTGCTCTTTGCAAATGAACGGAGGTGTAAAGCAAGTTTATAATTTCCGAGTTCACTTGAACAAAGCATAAATATTATGAACTGTATTCTTATAAAAGTTGCAAGGTATTTTAGTTTAGATATCATAAACCTTATAGTAGAACATCTACGTTCTTGTAAAATGAACGGGTAAGGTGAAGTTCGATTTCATTAGCCCTACGCCATAATTGTGATGGTGTGATGCCCTCTGAGCATACATGAATATATTCTCTCTTTTTTTCTGCTTCATTAATAGTTTTTAACAAATAAATTATGCTCAATAAATTAAAAATACAAGGCTGCATTCGATGTACACCCCCTCCCCTGCTGTTTACCAATCATGCACTATTTAAAACATTTGCAGAGTAACAGAGCTCATGTTTACTTTGAGCCCAGCCACGGCTGTTTGCGAGAGACTTTTCTCAGCTATGAACAGGGTAAAAACATTCCAGAGAAGTGTTTTGGGACCAAGAATATTAAATAATATACTCATAATACTGATACATGGGCCAAAATCCCTAAACATTTTTGAACCAATGCCAGCCATACAAGGCTCACAAGTGGAAAGGGTTCTCGCCACATCCACGGCAATACAAAAAGTGGTCACTAAGACATACATTGACACAATAATTATACTCGAAGGCAAAAGTTATTGTGACATGGATTGTTTGGATAATACATTTTTGAATGGATTTATGGATGTAAACCAGAGAAAATGTGCATGAAACAGCTCAAAGAAATGCAACAAAGCAATTGTTGCAGCGATTGCATGCTTTGTGCAAGAAACATGGAATATTCGGGAGAAATGCTGTTCAGTGTTCACCATAAAAGGCCAGACATACAGTTGCAAATCATTGCCACTCTGTTCAGCCTTCAGAAGTCCAGAAGTAAAAAAAACACCATTAGTCAACTATTTGGTGCAGTTCCGTCATGCCACACCTCAATGAAAATGACAGATGGCGAGTCATAGGGATGCTTGAATCTGGGACCTCACAGCATGATGTCGCACGTCAATTCAACGTCCACAGAAGCACCATATGGCACTTATTGCAACGATATCAACAAAACAACCACGTCAGGGACCATCCCTGTTGTGGTCAAGCATCCGTGACAACCCCTCGCCAAGACACATGGATCCGAACCACACATTTGCAAAACAGGTTCCAGCCAGTGACCCTCACAGCCTGTACCATCCCTTTCTCCAGCGTTTAGTGGCCTCAATGAGACGATGGTGCCAGGCCTGTATTAATGCTCAAAGTGGACACACTCGCTACTGACTGTATGAACTTCGCTCTGGACCCCCCTCTAGTTATGTGACTCATTTGCATATGGCAGGTGCACCCTTTTCATGGACTATTGCTTGTTTCCATACCTTCGGACATTTCTCTTTCCATGTTATAACCAATCTGATTAAAATTAGCTCTGCTGGTCTCACCAGTAGATCTAACAGCATTGCGTGGACTCCCATGTCTAGGTGACATTTCATCTATAAATAACAATTCAAATATCGACCAATTACACTTCGCCTTTTATAGCGTTATTCGGGAGCATACAAATTCTAAAAATATCGGGCGAGACTATTTATGCAATAGGCGAACTTGTTGGTCTATTTCAACATTAAAAAACACGGGGGGGAAAAGTGCAGTAATAAACTCTGAAGTGTATACTAGTATAAACATATTTTATGGCTATACCATCACGGTTTGGGGGTTTTTCGTCTTGAAACAAATTTTATATAAAATTTTATATTGAAATTGGTTTCCGGCATACTTCGTAATTCACCCGAATCATTTTATATACCCTTGGCATAATCTCGAATGTTTTCAAATTCTTTTCAAATCACTGGCATGATTTTGCAAGTAAGGCTTTGATTGGTCGAATGAAAGGTCAACTGGACATGAGCTCCAACAGGCTGCTGTTAGATCAATGTGTAATAGTGGAGCTCATTTTAATTAGAGTGTGTTATAACGTTTCATACACGGCAGTAAAAGCTTATCATCAGTTATCTTAAACAGAGTTTAAATCAACAAATGGACACTATTTAAAAAAATTAAGTTTAAATCAACATACAGATACTACTGGACAGACATAGGCCTATACATTTAGCACTTTCTAAGTAAGTGTTGTAACCTATTGGCAAAATTCTTTATTTGTGCTGTCAAAACAATTACTTTCAATATTATTACATTATTAAGAACTGTATTAAAGGGACATTCCCGAGTTTGCTGCACTTTTTAAGATGATGTCGACTAACGGAGACTTTTTAACGATTGTAATTATTCTGCATCAAATATTAGTTGCTGTATATTAAACGTGTTTCTGATCGTTCTAATGTTTGTACAAGGTTAAATTTCATCTATTTCCTAAATATTGTTTTTTCATACGTACGAAATTATTTGAAGGCAAAATCCAGTTTGGGCTTCTTACAAATATTTTGACGATCAGAAACACATTGAATATACAGACACTGATATTCTAAACAAGAAAATGTATTTAATATGTAAGTTTAATCGTAGAAATATTTTATTAGTCCGAAACATCTTACAATGGAGCAAACTCAGGAATGTTCCTTTAAGATAAATAGGATTAACACAATTGGTTACCTTAAGTAGAAAAATATATGGGGCAAGTGAATATCTGATTGGCACTTGCCCTGTGGCAAGTAATTTTTTAGAAAATTTTTGAACCCCTGAGTTTTTAAATGTGTCTAAGGAGCAAGAGATCCTGTCAGTGGGATGGTGCATTTTAAAAGATCCCTTGCTACTAATGGAAACATGTAGCAGGTTTCCTCTCTAAGACTATATGTCAAGATTGTCAAATGTTTGACACCCAATAGCCAATGATTAATAAATCAATGTGTTCTAGTGGTGTTGTTAAACAAAACAAACTATGGAGCATGATAGAAATCATTTTAAACAAATTGTAAGATAAATGGTATCGATTGTAATATTCTAGTTTTAACATACATATGTATCTCCAAAAACTGGAATTGATTTGTGTATTTCAGTTTTGGATGGAAACGTGTCTGGTATGTTATAGATTGTATTTCAGTGTGATAATTATGTCAATTTATGCAATCAATGTATCAAGAAAAATAAATCTTTAATCATATAATTCATTTTGATGTCTTTATTAGTCCACTACTGGTCCAACTGGAGGAGACTGTAGGTTTCATTTCCGTCCTGTCTGTTTGTCTGTCTGTCTGTGTCTGTCTGTTCATCTGTCTGTCCCACTAATTGTTTTCCGGAGTTATAGCTATTGAACTAATTTGTTTTCCTGACTTTTTGTTTCAGAAGGCCTTGAGATATTTACCTGAAATTTTGTGTATATTTTTCTCATGTACTGTTACAGATTAATTACATGGCAATTTACCGTACCTATTTTCAATGGAGTTGTGGCCCTTGAACATAGGAGATATTAAAACAAAATTCCATACTTTTGTTTTGCAATGCCTGAAGATTTTGTGTATATCTTTATCATGTACTGTTACTAATCAAGTTTAACTTGTATGCTGATTTACCTACTTTTCACAGAAGTATGGCCCTTGAATTTAGGAGATGCGATAAACATTTGTGTTTGATGGGGACATGTATTGCTTTAGCAGTACTCTCATAATACTTGCTTTTCCATGTCAATATTCTTCAGATAGCACCAAACCACCTGCTTGAGGGCAATAAATGATATGGTAGATACAGAGAATACTAAATGAGTGGCTATTCGATACCATGTATCTTACAACAAGCAAAAAAGATTTTGATACGTTTTTAAACGACTTGCAAGATAAATTATATCTAACAGTAGTATTCTGTTTCTTACACATTGTCAAAAACCTCATTTAAAGCAAATTTAAATGTCTTTTCCAACTAAAACTTACTTACTTGCCCTCGTGCGGCACTTAACTTACACATCACACATTAATTAGTTTCAGGTTAACTTGCATGTTCACAGAACAATCAGTTTTGGTCATCTGTATTTTATTGATGGTTTTACTGTTATGACTGGGTCATCACCATGGAGCATCCAATCACAAGTCTCGAAAGTGATCTCCAACAGGTCATCACTTAGCTTTTCTGTACTTTTTAAAATTAGAATTCGATTTTTAGTCACTGACCCCTTGTCCTTTTCTCTTGAGCATTTTGACATGCTATAGAAGCTCATCTCAATTGTCAAACTTAAATTTTTGTTGTTTTATTAAACAGAGGTGGGAATTCTCTTTGGATCAGCTGTTTTCCTCTCATGGAACATTGCGTTTCCTCTCATTTTAATCGTCCTTTCCTCCAAAATGTGTCGGATGGCACAGATTTTAACCTAGGATTTCACGAATTTCCGGGACCCCTCTAGATTTCCTTTTTTTTTTTTTTACAGTTCACCAATTCCCACCCCTGATCAAACTATTGCTAATCATAATTGGTAAAATAAAGAATAATTATATTGTTATCCATACAAGGCACCATCATCTATGTAACTTTATGGCAATCAAGTACTTTGTATAGTACTACTGTCCATCTACATACCACAGAGAATGCCATTTTTCATACTATGAAATTTACTACAAGTTATTTATTTCTGAGCCAATTAATTTGTAAATTGCACACTAAATTATTTGTAAAAAAAAATTATTTCCAAAAATGAAATTATTTACCAAAATTTTTGTTATAGAATGGATGGGACGGACTATAGATTCAAGTGTGTTAGGATACTAGTATATTTCATATAGAATGAATGTGCACATTATAATAGTAAACTTGGGCATGCTGTTCAAAACTAGCCAGCCATAGTTGCTAAAGTAATGATTTAAACTAGAACATAGGTGTACACTGTACAGGCTGCCATGTTTGCTATATAGGGTTCCAAACATCACTATGCATTTTTGCATGGATTACAACTAATATTGTGAGTAGAATGATAGAAATTCATGGTGAAAAAGTTTCAGGCCAGCAAATGTTTGCCCAAATGTGAATACAGTGAAACCGGATCATGCTGGAGACCTAATATTTATCTGATTTGGATAAGATCCGGTATTTAAACAGAATTTCGAAAATTTGCGACCATGAAATGTGACTGATTTTGACACGATTCCGGATTTGTTCCATGTTGGGTTTTCTCCAGGACTTTGGGGTCGGATGGGGTGGGGGAAGGGGGGGTCAGTTGACTCCTTGATCCTGAGCTCGCCTCCCATCTTGTATACGTATGAAGAAGAAAATGTAAGTAATGTGTAACTTGGCAGTGGAAAAAAGTTGTAACAGTAAAATATTTTACATTATCTGATAACCATAGTCATGGTACTATTATGCTTACATATATCACATGCTTTATACACTATATTGACAATTTGTTCGTTCTTTCTTTCTTTAATTTATTTTCTAGCACCCTGTTCTGAGCACACACCTCCGCTATCTGGCTGTCTGTCCAGGACAGTGGGTTAGTTGTTAGTGATTAGTAAGAGAGAAGAGGGTGTAGTGGTCTTACACTTACACTTTGTTTGGGAGTGGGTACTGGGCTGCGAGCCCTGTACCTACCAGCCTTATGTCCGATGGCTTAATATCGACACCACAGAGGCCCATGACAGTTCTAATACTGTTTACAATACCACACAATTCTCACCTTTACCGGTGTAAACAATAGTCATCATGACTTGCACTATATGATGACTGCACGTAGTGTGAACCGGATTAAATGATGAATTCTAGCTCGGGTCAAGCACCATTCCTCTGAGAGCATGACTGAAATAATTGATTTTGACTTGTACAGGCTTGCGTGAGTGAATTGAATATTCTTTAAATTAGTGTAGAAGATCGGCTGATTTAGTTGGCCATGGAAGTGACAACATCCTGTTAATACATAGAATCGACTGCATCATGGGTCATATGGGTACAAGCATTGTCGTCTTGAAAAACAAAGTTGGGACTCATTCTATAAAGTGTTACAACAACAGATCATAAGAGTTTATTAAAATACTTTCCACCCTGTTGGGTGAATGGTGACCATATTTATTCTTTGGTTGTATGCAATTCCACCCCACTCTATAATTCTTATTTCATCCATAAGACTTCGGGTTATTTTTTATGTGTATGTATATATGTATGTGTGTGTGTGTGTGTGTGTGTGTGTGTGTGTGTGTGTGTGTGTGTGTGTGTGTGTGTGTGTGTGTGTGTGTGTGTGTGTGTGTGTGTGTGTGTGTGAATCCCGACACAAGTTTCATAAAATTAGTACAATTCACACGCGAGTAATTATTTCATTATTATCCACATTATCCAAAATATTATTTTTATGAAGAACAATTTTGTCTCATTCTCCAGACTAAATAACCACAGACATATAGTAGCCATAGTTTTAAAAATATGCTGAGGTGTATTTAAAAAATGCAGTTTATTTATTAGTTCCCTACAGGTCCAACCGGACGGGACTATAGATTTTGTCTCCTTCCTTTCATCTGTCTGTCTGTCTGTCTGTCTGTCTGTCCACCCATCTGTCCCACATATTATTTTACAGACTTTCACAATGTTTCAAGATAATGACCTGAAATTTTGTGCATAGCTTTATCATATCATTATTATATATACTGTTACAGATCAAGTTTGACTTTCATGGCGATTTACCAATTTTGTTTACAGAGTTATTAACTTTTAACTTAGAAGGTATGAAAATTTGTTGGCTTTAGTAGTACTCTCAGAATGCTTGTTTATTTCTGTTACAACATACATAGAGTTAAAGTTTGTTTTGCTTAACCACACCACTAGAGCACATTGATTTTTTTAATCATCGGCTATTGGATGTCAGACATTTGGTAATTTTTTATGTACATGAACATGTAGCTTCAGATGAAACCTGCTACATTTTTACATTAGCAGCAAGGTATCTTTTATATGCACTTTACAACATGCAGGACAGTACATATACCAGCTGTGTGGCACTGGTTAGGATGAGGGGGTGGGGGGGCAATTGGGGAATGTGTTCACCTTAGGAGGTTTGATCCTATGACTGAGTCACGTCAGGCGATTACTCTACTGACTAGGCCAGATCACGCCCCTAGAACATGCATCATGGACATCTTTTTACTGGGGGTGGGACGTAGCCCAGTGGTAAAGTGCTCGCTTGATGTGCGGTAGGCCATCGGTTTACAGGCTGGTAGGTACTGGGTTCGGATACCAGTCGACGCATGGGATTTTTAATTCAGATACCGACTCCAAACCCTGAGAGTGCTCCGCAAGGCTCAATGGGTAGGTGTAAACCACTTGCACCGACCAGTGATCCATAACTGGTTCAACAAAGGCCATGGTTTGTGCTATCCTGCCTGTGGGAAGCGCAAATAAAAGATCCCTTGCTGCTAATTGGAAGAGTAGCCCATGTAGTGGCGACAGCGGGTTTCCTCTCAAAATCTGTGTGGTCCTTAACCATATGTCTGAAGCCATATAACTGTAAAATAATGTATTGAGTGCGTCATTAAATAAAACATTTCTTTCCTTCTTTCTTTGATGTGTGGTTGGTCTAGGATTGATCCCCATCGGTGGGTCCATTGGGCTGTTTTTCGTTCCAGCCAGTGCACAACGACTGGTATATCAAAGGTCATGGTATGTGCTATTCTATCTGGGATAGTGCATGTAAAAGATCCCAGGCTGCTAATCGAAAAGAGGAGCCGATGAAGTGGCGACAGCGGGTTTCCTCTCTCAATATCTGTGTGGTCCTTAACCATATGTCCGACACAATATAACTGTAAATAAAATGTGTTGAGAGCATTGTTAAATAAGACATTCCTTCCTTCTACTGTACTGATTCAGTATTGGATTAATACAGTATATTCAGTTGGCTTTTCATCCTTCCTATCAATACTCGGTGATTGGTCTTTTGAAACCCAAGATATTTGATGTCCTGCCTGATCGAGATGGCATGATATTGAAATTTTAGTGTTCACAAGTGAATCATGCAAAAATTAGCCTATTTCTTGTTCCAGCCAGTGCACCACGACTGGTATATCAAATGCCATGGTATGTGTTATCCTGTCTGTGGGATGGTGCATATAAAAGACACCTTGCTACTAATAGAAAAATATAGCGGGTTTCCTTTCTAAGACTATATGTCAAAATTATCAAATGTTTCACATCCAATAATTGATTATTAATAAATCAATGAGCTCTAGTGGTGTCGTTAAACAAAACAAACTTTTTTTCATGGTGATTTACCTATTTTTTCACATAGTTATGGCCCTTGAACTTGAAATTTTATGTGCTCAGTATAGGGACCATGTATTGCATTTGCAGTACTATCAGAATGCTTGTTAAATAATGCAGGTAATATCTTTAACACCTGCACTGTTTAATACTCTGTTAAAACATACAGGTGATGTCATCAAAATAAAAAACACACCTATATCACACCTATATCAAATTCCTGACTTCACCTCAGAGTTTTATCATGAAGGCATTTTTTTTTTACATTAAAGATGCTAATAATATTGCCTGCATGATGTACTAATTAGGCATTGTTGTTATTTGCATTCTTTGGCCGTGACTTAGGATGGCAACTGAAACATGAGCTTATTGTTTTCTTACACTCTTATCTGCTGTGGTGGCTTACGCTGTCTAATTTTTATGCGTTCAAGTGTCTCGTTACAAAGGTCACATCCTGAAGGGAATGGTCATCTACATGTACTTCATAAATTCATACACAGTGTCTTGTCTTGATTGGATGTTTATTATGGAGCCAGATTGAAGTTTATGTGAGCTTACGTCACTTTGTTCTGTAACTTTTATATAAATACATTTGAAGCAAAGTTCTATCAGACATTCTGGGATAAAACTTACTGGAAATAGTAAAAATGAGAGTTTTTATTTTCTCATGTGTTATATTTCTGTCTTTTTTATTTGTTTGTGCCCACAAAGGATCTAAAGTAAGTATTGTTATTATTTTTTTAATTATCTTTATATTGGCATTTATTATTTTAATAATAAACCAAAAATATTTTACAGTATGGTAACAATGATGTGATTTTTTAATTTCAGCTTTTTTGCATAAAATGATTTATTGCAAAGTAGATTGTATTTGTCGTGGATTGCTGAAACAAATATGGCTCAAAACCTGCGGCATCTAACTGAGTAATTTATTGCAAAGTAGATTGTATTTGTCGTGGATTGCTGAAACAAATATGGCTCAAAATCTGCGGCATCTAACTGAGTAATTTATTGCAAAGTAGATTGTATTTGTCGTGGATTGCTGAAACAAATATGGCTCAAAACCTGCGGCATCTAACTGAGTAATTTATTAATGAACATGTTGGGCAGGACGTAGCCCAGTGGGAAAGCGCTCGCTTGATGCGAGGTCAGTCTAGGATCGATCCCCATCGATGGGCCTATTGGGCTATTTCTGGCTTTAGCCAGTACACCATGACTGGTATATGAAAGGCCATGGTATGTACTATCCTGTCTGTGGGATATGGTGCATATAAAAGATCCCTTGCTACTAATGGAAAAAAATGTAGCAGGTTTAATCTCTGTGACTGTCAAAATGACCATATCTTTGACATCCAATAGCCGATGATTAATAAATCAATGTGCTCTAGTGGTGTCGTTAAATAAAACAAACTTCTTTTTTCATTAATGAACATATGCCGATACATCTGCTGTCAACTGAGTTTGTTGATCTCAATTGATGTTATATATATCTGGACTACAAAGAACAGTGTTTGTTTTTCTTTATTGGTTCTGTTTGTTCCATCAGTAGATCTTTCAAAAAGGTGTGTGTATGTTGGGGGCGGGGGAGGGGATGGTCAGGTTAGTCATATGTATTGGTGTCAGAAGTGCAATGATTATGTTTTTAAATTTAAGGTTGGTACGTGCTGGGTTTGTATCCCAGTAACAGCACCAACCCAGTGTGGAGGATTTGGGTTACTTTTCACTCACTAACCATACACTTTTTAGGGCTTGACCTTAATGGTGCAGTAGGGGACATGTATTGCTTTAGCAGTAATCTTTGAATCTCTTTTTTTCCAGTATGAATTATGATTTGTTTCTGGGTTTTTTTTTCTCTTCTTTTTGTTCATCTTTTATATATGGCAACCAGATTTTAAAAACTGGTAAATTTAAACTATCAAATTTACATATTTATTTTCAGAAAGTTGTAACCCAGCATCACAGTATGCAAAGGTTTCTGAAAATCAGGTCATTGGGTCATCCTAGAGGCAGCATTAGTAAGTTAACTTCTCACTGTTACAGTTGCATTCTGATCCAGGGGCAGATGTAGGATTTTCCTAGGGGAGGTGCAAAATGTAATCCAAACTACACTAACATGCATTATATATTTGATAGTCTAACCCTAAAACACCCAGCCAACTAAGATATTATACCCCACTTCACACCATTACAAATGGGTTATAAAAACATTAATTAAAAATATTGGATTTTGGGGTTACTTCAAAATTTATAAAACGTGTGTGCATGCACCCAAGCATCTGTGGTTTTAGAAATTAATGAATTATGTGTTTTAAGTTCACCCAAATTTATAAAATAGATGTATACAATACTACAAATACAATACCAGAAACTTTTTTTTTCAACACATACAATGTTATTTAGTCGAAAGATTTTTTTAATATATAAAATGCTGTATTCTATAAGACTTTCAGATCATTGCAATAGTGTTGTATATACAATTGTATTTGTTTTCATGTTCCATAAAAAAAAAATTCGGACATGTCACTGTCAGTAAAAATCACCATTTTGTTTTCTTCTGTAATGATATATCATTTTATTATAATATGACACAATATATATAAATTCTTATTTAATGCTCATTTTGTCAATATGTAAATTCTGAAGACATTCCAGCACTCACCAGTGAGATACTGTATATATGTAACATGTTTTAATGACGCTTTTGCTGAAATTATTTTTAAATGTAAAAATATACATGCTGTTGATTTTTATTTTTTGAAGTTGTTTTTTAATAATTTGTAATCATTGTCATTGGTTTATGTTATGTTGTAAAATTATTTTAATGTATGAATATTCATTCAATGTTTTGGTACATTCTTTAGGATATAGCCTATCTATGCCAGTTTCACAAAGCAAAGTAAGTATTACGGTACACATATTTTGGTTCTTCATTATTAATAATAAATCCAACCCGTCCACGGCGTCCAGTATTTTTGGGGTTACTTTATTTAGTTAGCAGTGGCCTATTATATGCAGGACAAGATGGAACATATAACCGTATATGACACTGTTTTGAAAGGACCATGTATCTCTAACCTTATGGGGGCGTGATGTAACCTAGTGGTAAAGTGCCCGCCTGATGCATTGGGCTATTTCTCATTCCAACCAGTGCACCATGACTGGTATATTAATGTGGTATGTGCTATCCTGTCTGTTGGATGGTGCATATAAAAGATCCCTTTTAAGTAATGGAAAAATTTAGTGGGCTTCCTCTCTAAGACGATACATTAAAATTACCAAATGTTTCACATCGAATTGCCGATGGTTAACAAATCAGTGTGTTCTAGTGGTGTCGTTAAACAAAACAAACTTCTCTAACCGTATGTTACATTACCACAGAGCTACAATCAGCCTTCAGCAAAAACAAATAAACATAACTGATAGTTCTAAAATCAGTCTTCAGGAAAAAACAAATAAACATAACTGATAGTTCTACAATCGGTCCTTAGTCAAAACAAATAAACATAACTGATAGTTCTAAAATCAGTCTTCAGGAAAAAACAAATAAACATAACTGATAGTTCTACAATCGGTCCTTAGTCAAAACAAATAAACATAACTGATAGTTCTACAATCTGCCCTCAATGAAAACAAATAAACATAACTGATAGTTCTACAATCTGCCCTCAATGAAAACAAATAAACATAACTGATAGTTCTACAATCGGTCCTTAGTCAAAACAAATAAACATAACTGATAGTTCTAAAATCAGCTTTCCGTAAAAACAAATAAACATAACTGATAGTTCTACAATCTGCCCTCAATGAAAACAAATAAACATGGCTGATAGTTCTACAATCCGCCCTCAATGAAAACAAATAAACATAACTGATAGTTCTACAATCAGTCTTCAGTGAAAACAAATAAACATAACTGATGGTTCTATAATCTGTCCTTAATGAAAACAAATATACATGACTGATAGTTCTACAATCAGTCTTCAGTGAAAACAAACAAATAAAGCTGATTGTTCTTTGATATACCCTCATTGAAAACAAACATAACTGATATTTCTACAATCTGCCCTCAATGAAAACAAATAAAGATAACTGATAGTTCTACAATCCGCCCTCAATGAAAACAAATATACATGACTGATACTTCTGACCTGGTATTCTTTTCTCAGTTAATTTGACCATCTGCTATATCAAGATATGATTGTAATGACTCGGCCTGCGTCCCTTGGGTTAGCGTCCAGCATTAAGTATCTCTTACAAATAGATTGCGTGACAGTGGCCATGTCTTGCAGTATTAGGTTCCCAAACACTCAAGTAATTCCCACTTGCAGTGATGTTAACATTTTAAAATAAAACTAAATGATATAATAAGGCCACACCTAGTGGGTGTATAAGATTTTTTTTGTTTAAATTGTAATTTTATCTCTCATTTACAAGGAAAGAAGGAAGGAAATGTTTTATTTAACGACACACTCAACACATTTTATTTATGGTTATATGGTATCGGACATTTGGTTATGGACCAGACAGATATTGAGAGAGGAAACCTGCTGTCACCACTTCATGGGCTACTCTTTCCGATTAGCTGCAAGGGTTCTTTTATATGCACCATTCCACAGACAGGATAGTACATACCACAGCCTTTGTTACACCAGTGAGCCAATGAGCCCACAGACGGGAATCGATCCTAGATCGATCGTACACCATGCGAGCACTGTATCACTGAGCTAAGTTCCACCCCTACCTCATTTACAAAGTTGAAAGGTGAGATATAGGTATTTATTTTCTGACAACGACCTCTGTGGCAATGATATCAATATTTACATTTATCTAAAGATTCTAGTTTCACATATAGCTCCATTTCTCATGAACTGTAAGTCCTACATCTATGAAACTTGGTTTATAGTTACACTGAGATTTATCAATATTTTAATGAATTTGTTTTTTAAGTTTTTATTTTTAATTTTTAATGTTTTAAACATATATTGAAACGGATCCTTGTATATGAGTTCATACGTCCATTCTTGCAATTTTCCAGCATGACTATGGGGTGTCATATAGCACAAAACTAATTTAAAGCCTTTTTATAGTTATCCGTTTATCCGTTCATCCATCCATCCATCCATCCACTCACCAACCTATCCATTTATTCATCCACCCACTCATCCATCCATTCATAAACCCTTGCACCCACCCAGTCATTCACCCACCCACCCATTCATCCATCCATCCATCCATCCATCCATCCATCCACTCATCCAGTCAATCATCTACCCATTCATCCTTCCATTTATCCACCCACCCATCCATCCACCCATTCATTCATCGATCCATCCATCAATCCATCCATCCGTTTATCCGCCCACTCATCCATCCTTCCATCTTTCTTTATCTGACCACCCATGTATTCATCCATCCATCCATCCATCATCCACCCACCCATACACACAAACCCATCTATCAGTTCACTGGATCACCCGCCCAAGCATCCATCCATTCATCCATTCATCCAACTCATCAATTCATCCATCCATTTTTAAACCCTTACACCAATCTTTCCATCCACCCATCCATCCTTCCATTCATCCATCCATCTATCCATCCATCCATCCATTTATCCATCCACCAACCCATCCATCCATCAATCCATCCATCCATCCATCAACTCATTCATCTATCCAATTACTCATACTTCCATCCATCTGCTCATCCATCCATTTATCCATCCACCCATACATCCATTCATTCATCCACTCATCCATCAATATATTTATTACTGTTTCCTGTGATTAACAGAAACACAGACATAAATCAAGGATGAGGCCAAGAAGACCTAAGAAACCGAGACGACCTAAACGACCGACGGTTTCTAGCAAGATCTACCTCCCTGTCCCCAGACCTCCATTTAGAACAGTCGACTTGTATTCAGTCAAGGCAAAAACAGCTGCAGAACCACACAGTGGGGAGTGGATCAGGTAGGTTTAATATACACAGTCCCACCATCCCCTTAGTCAGTTGGTGTAAGCCCAGCATGACATTATATAGTGCCCAGACCTTGACAACTCACCCAGTGCTTGACATCTGACCCAGTCCATGACATCTTACCGAGTGCTGATCCAGATCTTGACCCAATCCTTTACATCTGACCCAATCCTTGACATCCGACCCATTCCTTGACATCTGATCCAGTCCTTGACCTCTGATCCAGTCCTTTACCTCTGATCCAGTCCTTGACCTCTGATCCAGTCCTTGACATCCGACCCAATCCTTGACATCCGACCCAGTCCTTGACATCCGACCCAGTCCTTGACATCCGATCCAATCCTTGACATCTGATCCAGTCCTTTACATCTGATCCAGTCCTTGACCTCCTATCCAGTCCTTGACATCTGACCCAATCCTTGACATCTGATCCAATCCTTGACATCTGATCCAGTCCTTTACATCTGATCCAGTCCTTGACCTCTGATCCAGTCCTTGACCTCCGACCTAATCCTTGACCTCCGACCCAATCCTTAACATCCGACCCAATCCTTGACATCCGATCCAGTCCTTGACATCCGACCCAATCCTTGACATCTGATCCAATCCTTGACATCTGATTCAGTCTTTAACATCTGATAGGCACGATTGCACCTTTTTTCTATCTCAGAAGTGACTTAATTTTTCATCTAAAAATATGCTGAGAGCACTTCAGCCAAATGTTTGAAGAAAGTTGTGTTTTAATTCCATTTGTCCCCAGTATTTGGTTTAATATATGCACTCACCAGATACTTCTGAGGGAAGCCATTTATCACAATGCATGTCTGACATTTTAAAGTGTGAACAACTGAATGTTACAAGACTGTTTAAATGAATGGTATGTTCATGGCATAGATGCATACGAGTATCGCAAAATATGACTTTAAAAATTAAAAAAATTTACAAATGTTAGACTAATTGTAAATTTAATTTTACTATTAATAACTGAAACTATACAACATAATATTACTGTGAATTAATAAATTAAAAAAATATTGTTTTATATTACTTTTCTCACGTTTCAGATTGCGTGGGAATTCTACATATGTGA
Source organism: Gigantopelta aegis (assembly GCF_016097555.1). NCBI lineage: Eukaryota > Metazoa > Mollusca > Gastropoda > Neomphalida > Peltospiridae > Gigantopelta > Gigantopelta aegis. The sequence goes on from NC_054706.1 coordinate 15,814,904, forward strand.
ATTCAGGACGTGTGGAGGTTTATCGACGTGGACAGTGGGGTATTGTCTGTGATGACGAATGGGACCTGAAAGATGCAACTGTCACCTGCAGACAGCTTGGCTTCAAACAGTAGGCTATTATTCATTCATTCATTCATTCAACGAGCATATCTCACATCCTATCTCCCATCCTATCCCAAACTACTCCATCTTGTCCCATCCGACCCTGTCCATCCAACCATCCATCCTTCCATCTGTCCATCCTACCATCCATCCATCCATCCATCCATTCATCCAGTCATCCATCCATCCATCCTTCCATCCTTTCATCCATCCTACCATCCATCCATCCATCCACCCACCCACCCACTCATCCATCCATCCAGTCATCCATCCATACATCTATCCATCCATCCATCCTTCCATCCTTTCATCCGTCCATCCTACCATCCATCTGTCCATCCATCCATCCAGTCATCCGTCCGTCCATCCATCCATCCATCCATCCATCCATCCATCAATCCATCCATCCATCCATCCATCCATCCGTCCACACCCCAATGAATCTGAACAACATGACTGGCATATTGAGCACTTGAGGCTTGTATCTTGAATGTTATGTACTCGTGTATCAATGTTTACATCTCTGTGAGAACAGGACACTACTTTCAGTGACAAAATTAAAATATGATTTTAAAAAATCCCCTCCTATTATACATAATAGCCATCCCTACTAATATCCATTAAAAAAAAATATTGTTTAACGACAGCACTAAAGCACAGTGATATTTTTATTCACCAGCTATTGGATGTCAAACCTTTCGTAATGCTAACAGAAACACACTATATTTTTTCATTAGCAGCATGGGATATTTTATATGCACTTTTCACTGACAGGATAACACATAACATAGTCCTGGGGTACTGGTAAGAATGAAAAAAACCCCAAAACAAATCAGAGAAAGGGTCCACCGATGGAGTTTGATCCTACAACCCATACATCTCGTGTGAGTACTGTACTAACTGATCCAGATCCCAACCCTCCATCCATAGTAATGTCCATAGAGAACAATGTGCTGAGGTGTCACTGAACAGTCATTGCTTTCCTTTTAATAGGGGTGATGTGCGGTCGGTCTGGGATCAATCCATGTCAGTGGGCTATTTCTTGTTCAAACCAATGCACCACGAATGGCATATCGAAGGCTGTGGTATGTGCTATCCTGTCTGTGGGATGGTGCATATGAAAGATCCCTTGCTACTAATGGAAAAATATAGCATGTTTCTTCTGTAAGCCTATTTGTTAGAATTACCAAATGTTTGACATCCAGTAGCCGATGATTAATAAATCAATGTGCTCACCAGTGCTGTCTTTAATTTATTACCATTTTGCATGTTACGCTTGCACTGTAATGCTATTAGTATTAGTGTAACAAGTCTTTGGGTTCCAGTGTAAAGAAAAAAAATGGCGGCAGCAAAATAAGAATGTACGTTTCATGTTTACAATATTTACATTTTATAACTTACTTGACATTTTAGGTATAATAATGTATGTTTTCTTTTACTTGACATTTTAAACTTACTTGACAAAATTACATCGGTAGGTATATTAATGTATGTTTCGTGTTTACAATGTTTACATTTTATAACTTACTTGACTAAAATTACATCGGTAGGTATATTAATGTATGTTTCGTGTTTACAATGTTTACATTTTATAACTTACTTGACTAAAATTACATTGGTACATGTAGGTATATTAATAGCATGGATGGGTTAGAGATTAATGGTGGCCAACTTTTTGCTAAAGAAATGTAAGTGTATTAAAAGAAATCCTGGTGGAAAGGCCTGGTAGTGTTATATATAAATCTATTTCCCCTTGCTATCAGACTCACACAGAGAAATTTTTGGTGGCCCTAGCCTAAGAATGACTAGCCTCTGGCATCGGGTCACCATATTCTCGAACCTCTGCGTTAAACAAAGCAAACGTTTACATTACAGTGGAGCTGCGTCTGCCCCACACAACGCCAAGTACGGCTACGGTAACTACACGGAAGACGATGTGCTCATGGACCAGGTGTCGTGCACCGGGCTGGAGCGCCATCTGCAAGAGTGTCATTACAACACACATCATGACTGCAAACAGCATGAAGCGGCATCGGTCGTGTGTAAAGTCAACAAAGGTCAGTCTTCAAGGCTTCTGTTCACAAGTGTACGAGACAGGGGAGCATGGTTGGAACTGGCTCCCTTAGTGCTGGAGCAAATCTTCAAATTCGGGCAAAAAACGATAGAGGTATTCGGGCAAAATGTGCTAACCTGAGACCTTTTTACCATGTATTTCCATCCTTCTACCCTCAGAATTAGTTGTAATTCATGTAAAAATGTGCAGTGATTCGTTTGTAACCATATATAGTTGTTTAACAGTAATGCTAATATGAATAAATGTTGTTACCTAGATTCGGGCATTTTCGTTTAATTTGCTTAAAAAACCAGCCTGCCCCCCCTACAAAAATGGGAGCCTGTATGCCTATTCTTCTATTATGGCCTGTCTGGAGCCAGTTTTACAAAACATTTTCAGTTAATTTACCTTTGTAACTAGCAATTATGCCTGTCATACGTTACCTTTGCAATTAGCAGTTACACCTGACTTAAATTATGGAAGAAGATTTATTAATGACATTTTTTTTTTTTTTAAAGTTCAGTATTCTATTTGTACTGTTTGTTCTGATACAATTTGAGGTTTACAAAAGTAAAATGTTTTTTTTTTTTTTAACAACACCACTAGAGCACATTGATTTATTAATCATTGGCTATTGGATGTCAAACATTTGGTAATTTTTATATATAGTCTTAAAAAGGAAACCCTCTACATTTCTCCATTAGTAGAAAGCAATCTTTTGTATGCAGACAGGATAGTACCACGGCAGTTGATATACCAGTCATGGTGCACTGGCCAGAATGAAAAATAGCCCATGTGTCCACTGACGGGGATCTATCCCAGACCGACCGTGCGTCAAGTGAGTACTTTACCACTGGGCTACATCCCACCCAAATGGAGGTTTACATACAAAACTTGGCTTATGATGTTTTGTGAAAAGAGTCCCTTGACTATTATTAACACAAAATAGTATGCATGATCAGTAAATTACAAATAAACGTGATGTGATTTTTAAAAACATATTTCAGGTTGCCCGACAGACTGGATATCAGGGTATGGCAGCTGCTATAAGTTTTTTGGAGGAGCAAAAAACCTGCGAGATGCTAGCAACAAGTGTTTGCAGCTTGATGCCAGCCTGGTGAACATCGAAACGGAAGAAGAAAACAATTTTCTCTCCAACATTTTATCCCAGACTGTTCGAGGTAAGCTATCATTGATAAAAAATTTAAATGTTAAAGTTGAAATGAATAAAAATGGGTAGGCTCTGGTTACTGATACTTCTTAATGATACCAGAAGTAACCAGAGAACACTCTCCAAAGTGTTCAGAAAGGAAGAAGAATATATTTTTTTTAATGACACCACTAGAGCACGTTGAGTAATTAATCATCGGCTATAGGATGTCAAACATTTGGTAATTCTGACTCATAGTCATCAGAGGAAACCTACTACTTTTTTCTAATGCAGCAAGGGATCTTTTCTATGCACTTTCCCACAGACAGGAAAGCACATACCGGAAAGCACATACCACGGCCTTTGACCAGTTGTGGTGCACTGGTTGGAATGAGAGAAAAAATCCAATCAATGGAATGGATCCATAGAGGTGGTTTGATCCTGCAATGCAAGAATCTCAAGCGAGCACTCAACCAACTGAGCCCTGCCCCCCTCTTGGGTACCTTTAAACAAAATATACTCACAATTATCATATTTGATTTGGACGTGATACAGCTGTTTGTTATACCTGATGTGTCTTTTTAATTTTCATTGGTGTAGTCAGGATTTTATGTTGGGAATCGGGGGGGGGGGGGGGGGGGGGGGGTGCAACCACACTGTCTCTTAGTCGTGTTATGGGGCAACAGCAAAATATTAATGGTGGTTGGAAAAGAGGTATGAATGGAGGGGGCTATGGCCCCTATCCTCCCAAGCTATGCCAGTGGCATAATGAGCATTACTTTCAAATACATGTTGTGTGTAGTTGCATATTATTTATAAATGAAATTTTTAATAAAGAATAAATGGTCAGCTTTTGTTTTCTACAGTTTCTTTTAAACTTTAATTACAATCTAGGTCACATTCAAATGCAGTGTTAGTAAAATTGACATCTTATGGTGGGACACCACTGCATAATTTCCATATAAAAAATTGCATGTAGCATGTACAGAAATGTTGGAAAATGTACTTCTCAACTTACATGTACCTCCTACATACATACATCTTAATGAAGGGGGCAGAGAACCATAATTATTATTTTATGATTTGCCAGCAGCGTCATTTCCTGTAGGCATACATAGGTTAAATAACATTTTATTTTATGTATGATGGTGTAGAAAAAACATTTGCCCCTTCATCCCATGCAGTGGCGTAGCGTGGGCAGGGCCACGGGGCGGTTGCCCTGGGCTCAAAATACTGAACTGGTGGAAGGGATTCGGGGAGTGCTAAAGGTCCACTGGTTAGGTGGCGCAATACTTGCCTTGCCCTGGGCGCTGGCAACCCACACTACATCACTGATCCCATGTGATCATTTGTGGAACAGCTTGGTTGCAAAATATTAAATTGTTTTATCTGGTTTGTGTTTAGAATCATAGGCCTATGTCCTGCCATTTTTTAGGGGGGGGGGGGGGGAGGCTGATTTTTGCCAGAATTAAATGAAAATGTCAGAATCTGGGTTACAGCATCTAGTATGTAGAGTTGCAAACAAGTCACTATGCATTTTTACACAGGTTACAAGTAATATTGTGGGTAGAATGATGTAAATATATAGTGAAAATGTTTCAGGCCAGCTGATTTTGCCCAAATATCTTCATAGTTTTTGCCCAAATATCTTCATGGTTTTTGCCCAAATTTGAGGATTTGCCCCTGACCTGACCCCCTATATTTAGAATGACAATAAGACTTATGAGATGCATGTAGACATTTGATGATATTCAGTGCTAACAAAAACATGCAGGTTATTCATATAAAGACAAGTTTTTTTGTTTTGTTCAGATACAAAATGGTGGTATACTGGTGGTAAAAGAATTAAAAAGTTGTGGAGCTGGTACAGGACGTCAAGAGTGACCGTAGTGAGACGAGGACGAACTATCAACCGGCTGAGGACAAGAAAGTCTCCTATCAAATTCAGCAAATGGTTTCCTGGTAACAATCAGTCCTTTGAAATCTTCACTAATTAACGTAGCATTGGTGGATCCAGATGGGGGTCATAGGGATCCCATTTCAATTACTTTAAATTTGTGTTTTTAAATTCATCATCCACAATATACAACACTGAATTACCCTGAAAATTAATCTTTGAGCATCTTTATTTTAACATTTTCAAAGGAGCATGCCCCCCATACTCCCTACTTTTGGGAGACTTTTGGGAGTTCAGCTCATGCTTTTGACGAACACAAATTGTCCTTTCTTCAGAATCTTGTACCCACTCTATCCACCTGTCACAGAATCCCTGCATAGTTTGTTTATTCTCAGCTAAATAGGCAGGTGCTGTAAAACGGGTATTATTCGCGAATGTGTAATTTTCGTGTTTTTCGCGTTTTTAATTTAGCCGTGAAAATTACACTTACGCAAATAATAAAATCCATTAGAACAAAAAAAAAAAAAAAACCCAACAACAACAAACAATTTAGCAATTTGGGCATGCTGTTCTGCATCATATAGTCTATATTCACCGTGTTTTTGTTTACGATTTGTAGAAGTGTTTAATTTATCAACGGCATCATTTGCAGTCTGTGTCGATTGAACTTCTTTGATCGTTAAACACATTGAAGGGTCAGGTAAACCAACAGTTTCAGGTTTGTCTGCGATTTTTTTAACCACTGCAAAACTGAACCTGCCATAACTCTGTTTTTGTGAAGAATGATAAATGTAGTTGATTTTTGGAACAGACATTCTTACTGGTATTGTTAAACTGTGAATAAACATTTAGAAATTAGTATAATGAGCCATTTTTAATTGGCCAATCAAAATAAGGAACACAAATGGTTTCGTAAACTTCCGGAAAAACATCATCGACAAGTGACAAAAACAAAAGAGGTGAGGCGTTTTTAACAACCGGTGTTTAAACATTAAAACAAGATTACTAGTACAAGTGTTTGTCTTTATTTCACACTTTGTGGAGAGTTGATTGAACCACATCCTGGATTAATTTCATTAATTGTACACACAGTGTGGTCGCCACTGGACATGTGGCTGCAGCACTTAGTGGAGTCGCTCAGAAAGGGATAATATTACGTATACCTCTGTTGAACACTCTAGTGTTGATTTAATGTTATGTACCAAAGTATAGTTTTGTACATGTTAGTAATTTAAAAAACAAACAAACAAAAAAGAAAAAACAAAAACCATGACACCGCGAAAATTAAAAACCGCTAACTGCCTGCATTTTTGTATCGCGAAAATTTACTGCCGCGAATAATACTTGTTTTACAGTATGTAGAAAAGAAGATAAAACTATTGTGGTAAATTTAACACATTTTTATGAGAAAGACAGCAACAAAACACTTCTTGTTTTTTGTATGTCAGTATGAGTATTACATATTTTCATGTTTTTATATATGACTTTACATTTTCATGAATTTTTTGGTACAATTTAACTTTGTAATCTCTTTATGTTTCTATTATTTCTAAACTAGATCTTCATGTGTTTTCTAACTAGAAATGTTCATAAATATATACAAGCACCATGATTATATATACTAGAAATCTTCATAATGTTATTACAGTGAAATTGCTCTAAACAGGACACTCACATGACCAAGTAGAAAGTCTGGTTTCTGGGGTGTCCAGTTTAGAAAGGTTCTGTTTTGTAATGATATTTAAAAAAGGACCATAAAAAACATCCAGTTTTGAGGGAATTCTGGTTTTCAGAGGGTCTGGGTTTGAATGTATAAATCATCGTTGATGTCAATTAACATTCATTCATTCAGTCAGTCAGTCAGTTAGTCCATCGGTCCGTCCATCAGTCACTCACTCACTCACTCATTCATTGTGTTTATTTTGCAATCATGTTTTTTTAGGCTGGCCGCCAAGTGCTTATAACGAACAACCATCGAGCCATCGCCGTCACAACTGCCTTGTTTTGAGTAATATCTACCATCACCAAAGTGGAAACCCAAACACCACCAGCTACTTCTTCTGGTCGGCCTACCCATGCATACTGCGAGGGAGAACTCTCAACTTCATCTGTGAGAAGCAGGCTGACCCAGAACCTAAAGGTTTGTCGAGATGTTTGGGCCCACATTTTCGAAGTTATCTTAGCCCTATGATATCGTAAAACAGTCGTAGGCTATGAAATTCGACTTTGTGATGTCATAGCTTACAGTTTTACGATATCATAGCACTAATATAGCTTCAAAAATCTGTAGCCTGTACTGCAGTAAAGTTATAAGTTTATTGTGTTACTTTTACAGATCAAGTTTGACTTTTATGGCAATTTACGCATTTTTCACAGAGTTATGGCCCTTGAACTTTGGAGATATGAAAATTTGTTGGGCGCGGTAGAGGACATGTATTGCTTTAGCAGTACTCTCAGAATGCTTGTTATTCATTGGCTGTTGGATGTCAAACATTTAAACATTCTGATACATTTTTCTGTTAGTAACCAGGGATCTTTTCTATGCACTTTCCAACATACAGGATAACAACTTTTGATATACCAGTCATGGGATGGGGGTAAAAAAAAACAATCAGACAATGAGTCCACTGAGGAGGTTTGATCCTATGGCCCAAGCACCTAAGGCAAGTGCTTTACTGACTGAGCTAATCCCACCTCTGTACTATAATTAGGCTGTGGTTTAAAAATGGTTAAGCCATCAGACATAAGGCTGGTAGGTACTGGATCCCACCCAGAGCAAGTTTAATGACTCAATGGGTAGGTGTAAGACCACAACACCAACTTTTCTCTCACTAACAACTAACATCTAACCATTAATCCACTTTCCTGGACAGACAGCCCAGATAGCTGAGGTGTGTGCCCAGGACAGTGTGTTTGATCCTTGATTGGATATAAGCATGAAAATAAGTTGAAATGAATAAAAATGGGTAGGCTCTGGTTACTGGTACTTCTTAATGATACTAGAAGTAACCACTGAACACTCTCCAAAGTGTTCAGAAAGAAAGAAGAAATTTTGTTTAACGACACCACTGGAGCACATTCGATAATTAATCATCGGCTAGTTAAACATTTGGTAGATCTGATTTGTAGTCAACAGAGGAAACCCACTACATTTTTCCTATTGCAGCAAGGGATCTTTTATATGCACTTTCCCACAGACAGGAAATCACACACCACGGCCTTTGTCCAGTTGTGGTGCACTGGTTGGAACGAGAAAAACACACAATCAGTTGCATGGATCCACAGAGGTGGTTCAATCCTGCGACGCAAGCACCTCAAGCGAGCACTCAACCGACTGAGCTAAATCTGGCTCCAAAAGTGTTCAGATTAAGGCCTCAGCAAAAGCTAATATGATTATAACATGTATGTGGCACAAATGCCTGCACTCTCCAGAGTCTTATCATGAAGATGTTTGTCCAAGTTAAAACATAGAAGTATAAAAGTATAGATAAATATGGGTGTCTGGTATAAATCTGTACATCAAGTTCGATCTCTGACCAGCCTCAGTGGTATAGTGGTTTAATCCATCAGACTTTAACGCAGGTAGGTACTGGGTTCACAACTCAGTATTGGCTCCTACCCACAGTGAGTTTTAACAATGGAGTAGGTAGGTGGAAGGCTCCTACAGTGACTTGTTTCTCACTAACCACTGACAGCTTACCCACTGTCCTAGACAGACAGCCCAGATAGCTGAGGTGTGTGTCTAGGATAGCATGCTTGAACCTTAATTGGACTGAAGTACACAAAATGTCTGTTAGATAAGATTGTTGTATGTTTTGTAGAATGCTACACTGGAGATGGTTCCGACTACCGGGGTTTGATGGCTGTCACAATGAAAGGCACACCGTGTCTCAAGTGGACTAATTCTGTATCAGTCCACCCTACTGACTATCCAGACAAGGTACCAGTCAATCTTTCATTTGAATTTATTTCTGTTCTTATATATAATTTGAGGTTCAAGTACACTGTTAAGCAGAAACTGTCTTAAATAGTTAAGTAATTTTTGTGCACTTCAATTCAGTTACATTTGTTTTTAAATAAAAGAATCAATAGCACAATATTTCTATATAACAGGGTCTTGGAAATCATAACTACTGTCGTAACCCTGACGATGACGCTAAGCCATGGTGCTGGGTGAACCATGAGCTTCTCAAGTTTGGATATTGTGCTATCCCTGAGTGTTCAGAACAAGCAAGTACAACCATCGCACCTGTTGCTGAAGGTATGTTTTGATTCTAAGAGTTGTCAGATATTGTGCCATCCCTGAGTGTTCAGAACAAGCAATGACAACCATTGCACCTATCGCTGAAGGTATGTTAGGGTTCTTAGTGTTGTCAACCTTCACACTTGTCGCTGAAGGTATGTTTTGGTTCTTAGTGTTGTCAACCATCACACTCGTCGCTGAAGGTATGTTTTGGTTCTTAGTGTTGTCAACCATTGCACTCGTCGCTGAAGGTATGTTTTGGTTCTTAGTGTTGTCAACCACCACACTTGTCACTGAAGGTATGTTTTGGTTCTTAGTGTTGTCAACCATCACACTTGTCGCTGAAGGTATGTTAGGGTTCTTAGTGTTGTCAACCACTGCACTTGTCGTTGAAGGTATGTTAGGGTTCTTAGTGTTGTCAACCACTGCACTTGTCACTGAATGTATGTTTTGGTTCTTAGTGTTGTCAACCATCACAGTTGTCGCTCATGGTATGTTTTGGTTCTTAGTGTTTTCAACCATCACACTTGTCGCTGAAGGTATATTTTGGTTCTTAGTGTTTTCAACCATCACACTCGTCGCTGAAGGTATGTTTTGGTTACTAGTGTTGTCAACCATCACACTTGTCGCTGAAGGTATGTTTTGGTTCTCAGTGTTGTCAACCATCACACTTGTCGCTGAAGGTATGTTTTGGTTCTTAGTGTTTTCAACCATCACACTTGTCGCTGAAGGTATATTTTGGTTCTTAGTGTTTTCAACCATCACACTCGTCGCTGAAGGTATGTTTTGGTTACTAGTGTTGTCAACCATCACACTTGTCGCTGAAGGTATGTTTTGGTTCTCAGTGTTGTCAACCATCACACTTGTCGCTGAAGGTATGTTTTGGTTCTTAGTGTTGTCAACCATCACACTTGTCGCTGAAGGTATGTTTTGGTTCTTAGTGTTGTCAACCATCACACTTGTCACTGAAGGTATGTTTTGGTTCTTAGTGTTTTCAACCATCACACTCGTCGCTGAAGGTATGTTTTGGTTACTAGTGTTGTCAACCATCACACTTGTCGCTGAAGGTATGTTTTGGTTCTCAGTGTTGTCAACCATCACACTCGTCGCTGAAGGTATGTTTTGGTTCTCAGTGTTGTCAGATACTGTGCCTTACCTGAGTGCTAAGGGCAAACAGTGACAACCATCACACTAGTCACTTTTTATGTTATGTTCACTGATGGTGTAAGTTTTATGGTCATCAAACAGCTGGAACAATAGGATGCCTTTAAACTGTAATTAATATGATGTAAATGTACCGGGGGTAATTAATTAATATTAAGCATCAAAATCTAGCTTGGAAGTGATGCATAATGCCACAGAGTTCTTATGTTAGTTGAATTTAATAATGATATTATAATATATTTTTATTACAGAACCTTGGGGTCCTGACTGCCCATTGAAGGAGTTTTTCTGTAAAAAGACAACAATGTGAGTAAAGGGCCATAATCCCAATTATCAACAGGGGTGCAATGTTGCCCAGTGGTAAAGTGCTTTCCTGATGCACAGTCAGTCTAGGATCGATCCCCATTAGTGGGCCCATAAGGCTAATTCTTGTTTCATCTAGTGCTCCACACCTGGTGTAATAAAAATCATAGTATGTCAGTGTTCGAGATTAACGGTATCCCGATATCCCGGGAATACCAAAATTTAATTTTGGATACCAGACTTCCAGAACCCAGTATCCCACCAGGATACCATATGATGTTGTTGGTTTTTTTAATCCTGCGTTTTTATTTTTCGCTGAAACAATGAAAGTCATCATTTACTGGTGAAGTTAAGTAGCAATATTTTTGAGCCTGTACCCAGTCTAATGCTATGCCGTAACAATATCTCCCCCAACTTGTACCCAATCTAATGCTACACTGGAGCAATAGCGGTGTAGCAATAGACTGAGAACTGCTAAGTCGCTGTTGTTTTTGTTGGATGTTTCCTCCCTTCCATTTTTTGTGTGTTTTTTTTGTTTTGTATATTGATTCCATATCTGCAGAAAATGTATACAGGTAGGTTTATTATTAGTAATGTCAATTAATTTATGTCAGTATAATATTACACAAAAATAGATGCAGCAAATCTTTTTGCCAATTCTGTTTGATTGCTAATTTCATGAATTCCGCGATTTCGATTGTGGCATAGCAATATAGACTGTGAACAAAAACAGTGTCATCCCAAGTTTGTTACAATGTTATTTATGAATTTCATTTAAGTGGGATACTAAATTCTGAGGTGGGATACCAGGTTTTGAAATGTTAGTATCCAACTGGGATACTGCCCGAAATTTTTAATCTCGATGTATTATCCTGTATGTGAGATGGTGCATATAAAAAAAATCCCCTGTTATTAATTGAAAAGAATAGCCCTTGGCATGGTGGCAGTGGGTTTCCTCTCTCATTATACATTGTAAAATAAAACATTTCTTTCTTCCTTCAATTATTCTTGAGCATGCAACCCTTGTGAAACTGTTGATATTTGTGAACAGGCCCTAAACTGATATTGCTTTTAAATAAACTAATATCTCATTTCATGGTTCTTCTGCTGAAAGAAACAGTAGTGATGGGAATTGGTTGAAATTTCATCATCAGTCATCAGTTATAAACAGTTTGCACCAATCAACTTTGATTTGCTTTTCTCAGCTCTGTACTTGTGTGATTGCTTTATTCAACTTTAAACCATTGCTTTATTCAACTTTAAACCATTGCTTTATTCAACTTTAAACCATTGCTTTATTCAGTGCTGGTTAGAAGTTTAGATGGACTTGAATTGTTAGGACCATGCACTTATTGTCATAATCTCCAGGATAGACCCTACAAATTGCTAGTTTGACCTTTAATTTCTATTCAGTATCAGTTTACTTTATAGTAAAACAAGTATAAACCACAGCATATTTATAGCAATTCCATCATCTAAACTGTAAGAATATTAACTGCAGTTAAAATGTTCTGTGTCCATCGATTATTGTATGTCGCTGTGTATTAGCTAACTTTTCAAGCCTCTAAATACTATCATGAGAAGAGGGGTAGCCAATATACAGTCAACAAAAATGTCTAAGAAAATACAACAAAATATCGACATATACGGAAATACGATACTAACGAAAATGCGTTGGTCAATCTCGGCTTCAAAACCTTACCATTGCGTTATTTAATCAGTAATCACTAAAGCTCATGACAAGTAAAAATTATTTCACTCAGGACATAAATTTTATAATAACTGGTAACTTGTTTATTATCCTCTATTTATAATCAGTCATCACATCGATAAAGCCCATTTGATCAGTTTTCAACTGTAATTGTTCATTGGAAAATCACTAGGAGTGTAACAAGACATAGAGTACCAGATTTACATTTTTAATTTCTAATTTACAAGTGGCAGAATTTTATCTTCTGTATACATTCCTTTTATTTAGAAAATCAGTAGATACACTTTGTATTACATATGACTGAAATAATTGAACTATTAGTTGTTCTATGAGTTCCCATCTTGATTGTAGATGTATTCCTGAAGACTACCGGTGTGATGGTGAAATCGACTGCGAGTATGGAGAGGATGAAGACAACTGTGGTATGATTGCTTCGTTCAGTTCTGTATGGTGACTTTGTTCAGTTCTGTATGATGGCTTCATTCAGTTCTGTATGATGGCTTCGTTCAGCTCTGTATGGTGGCTTCGTTCAGCTCTGTATGGTGGCTTCGTTCAGCTCTGTATGATGGCTTTGTTCAGCTCTGTATGATGGCTTCGTTCAGTTCTGAATGATTGTTTCATTCAGCTCTGTATGATGGCTTCGTTCAGCTCTGTATGATGGCTTCGTTCAGCTCTGTATGATGGCTTCGTTCAGCTCTGTAAGATTGCTTTGTTCAGCTCTCTATGATCGCTTTGTTCAGCTCTGTAAGATCGCTTTGTTCAGCTCTGTATGATGGCTTTCTTCAGCTCTGTATGATTGCTTTGTTCAGCTCTGTATGATGGCTTTGTTCAGCTCTGTAAGATTGCTTTGTTCAGCACTGTAAGATTGCTTTGTTCAGCTCTGTATGATCGCTTTGTTCAGCTCTGTAAGATTGCTTTGTTCAGCTCTGTAAGATTGCTTTGTTCAGCACTGTAAAATTGCTTTGTTCAGCTCTGTAAGATTGCTTTGTTCAGCTCTGTAAGATTGCTTTGTTCAGCTCTGTAAGATTGCTTTGTTCAGCACTGTATGATTGCTTTGTTCAGCACTGTATGATAGCTTTGTTCAGCTCTGTATGATAGCTTTGTTCAGCTCTGTATGATTGCTTTGTTCAGCACTGTATGATAGCTTTGTTCAGCTCTGTAAGATTGCTTTGTTCAGCACTGTATGATTGCTTTGTTCAGCACTGTATGATAGCTTTGTTCAGCTCTGTATGATAGCTTTGTTCAGCTCTGTATGATAGCTTTGTTCAGCACTGTAAGATTGCTTTGTTCAGCACTGTATGATCGCTTTGTTCAGCTCTGTAAGATTGCTTTGTTCAGCTCTTTATGATCGCTTTGTTCAGCTCTGTAAGATAGCTTTGCTCAGCTCTGTAAGATAGCTTTGTTCAGATCTGTATCATTGCTTTGTTCAGCTTTGTAAGCTTGCTTCGTTCCACTCTGTCTGATTACTTCGTTCCACTCTTGTCTGATTACTGTACAATGAAAGATACTTTATTCAGCTCTTTATAATTGTTTAGTTCATCTATGAATGATGGAGACCGGCCTCGGTGGCGTCGTGGCAGGCCATCGGCCTACAGGCTGGTAGGTACTGGGTTCGGATCTCAGTCGAGGCATGGGATTTTTAATCCAGATACCGACTCCAAACCCTGAGTGAGTGCTCCGCAAGGCTCAATGGGTAGGTGTAAACCACCTGCACCGACCAGTGATCCATAACTGGTTCAACAAAGGCCATGGTTTGTGCTATCCTGCCTGTGGGAAGCGCAAATAAAAGATCCCTTGCTGCCAATCGGAAGAGTAGCTCATGTAGTGGCGACAGCGGGTTTCCTCTAAAAATCTGTGTGGTCCTTAACCATATGTCTGAGGCTATATAACCGTAAATAAAATGTGTTGAGTGCGTCGTTAAATAAAACACTTCTTTCTATGAATGATTGTTTTATTCAGCTCGTTATGATTGTTTAATTTATCTATGAATGATTGTTTTATTCATCTCTTTATGATTGTTTAGTTCATCTATGAATGATTGTTTTATTCATCTCTTTATGATTGTTTAGTTCATCTATGAATGATTGTTTTATTCAGCTCTTTATGATTGTTTAGTTCATCTATGAATGATTGTTTTATTCAGCTCTTTATGATTGTTTAGTTCATCTATGAATCATTGTTTTATTCTGGTCTTTATGATTGTTTAGTTCATCTATGAATGATTGTTTTATTCATCTCTTTATGATTGTTTAGTTCATCTATGAATGATTGTTTTATTCAGCTCTTTATGATTGTTTAGTTCATCTATGAATGATTGTTTTATTCAGCTCTTTATGATTGTTTAGTTCATCTATGAATCATTGTTTTATTCTGGTCTTTATGATTGTTTAGTTCATCTATGAATGATTGTTTTATTCAGCTCTTTATGATTGTTTAGTTCATCTATGAATGATTGTTTTATTCATCTCTTTATGATTGTTTAGTTCATCTATGAATGATTGTTTTATTCATCTCTTTATGATTGTTTAGTTCATCTATGAATGATTGTTTTATTCAGCTCTTTATGATTGTTTAGTTCTTCTATGAATGATTGCTTTATTCAGCTCTTTATGATTGTTTAGTTCATCTATGAATGATTGCTTTATTCATCTCTTTATGATTGTTTAGTTCATCTATGAATGATTGTTTTATTCAGCTCTTTATGATTGTTTAGTTCATCTATGAATCATTGTTTTATTCTGGTCTTTATGATTGTTTAGTTCATTTATGAATGATTGTTTTATTCAGCTCTTTATGATTGTTTAGTTCATCTATGAATGATTGTTTTATTCATCTCTTTATGATTGTTTAGTTCATCTATGAATGATTGTTTTATTCATCTCTTTATGATTGTTTAGTTCATCTATGAATGATTGTTTTATTCAGCTCTTTATGATTATTTAGTTCATCTATGAATGATTGCTTTATTCAGCTCTTTATGATTGTTTAGTTCATCTATGAATGATTGCTTTATTCATCTCTTTATGATTGTTTAGTTCATCTATGAATGATTGTTTTATTCAGCTCTTTATGATTGTTTAGTTCATCTATGAATGATTGCTTTATTCATCTCTTTATGATTGTTTAGTTCATCTATGAATGATTGTTTTATTCATCTCTTTATGATTGTTTAGTTCATCTATGAATGATTGCTTTATTCATCGCTGCATGATTGCTTTGTTCAGCTGTGTACCCTTGTATGCTTGCAATACTCAACTTAAACCAATTGCCTTTTTCAGTTCTCTAATTTTATTATAGTTTTGTTGAGGTATTTTCTTTTATGATTACTTTGAACTAGATCTGTTCCAAAAAATAAAGAGGTGGCATATAGACAAGACTGAAATAAAAATGCAGGAATGTTTTTTAACTGTAAAATTAAACTGCAAAAATGTTTTTTGTAAATAATTTGAGTTTGGTTTGACATAAGAAGAAAAGTAAAACAGTTGGCTCAGAAATAAATAACTTGTAGTAAATTCCAAAGCATGAAAAAATGCTTTCCCCTTGGACGGACTATAAATGATTCATTCTGAAACAGATGACAACAGATATATTGCAATGATATGTATAATTTGTGTTTTTTTATTAACCTTTTTTTTTTTTTTTTTTTAGCATATGTTATTGTGCAGTTCAGAAAGTATTCGAACAAAGAAGTCATGTCTATTCATGCTAATGCAACATACATTAGTATTACCCTGGAAATGGTAATATATGACATTGTGTACACTATATTTTAAAGTTTCTTTTATTTCCAATAAAGATGAACCTTTTGACAATTAAGCACACTCTGCTGTTATTTACTATATACAGAACTTATTTATTTTATTTATTTATTTTATAAATACAATGAAACTCCTCTAAACTAACCATCCTCGTTACCAAGTAAAAGTCTGGTTTTAAGAGGTATGTGGTTTAGAGAGGTTCTCTTCTCTACAGATAATTAAAAAGGGGCCGCAAAAAAATTCTGGTTTTGAGGGAATTCCGGTTTACAGAGGGTCCGGTTTTGAGAGGTTTCACTGTATATATTTTATTAGTTTATTTATATCTATTTATTTATTTATTTATTTATTTACCTGTATTTATTTATTTATGTATTTATTTTCATTAGCAAAGTATCAGATTTTTAGAAAAGAACATGTATTACCTTCTAAACAATGATCCTTAATTTACAATAAAATAATTATATATACATGTATATGTATATGATAATCTGAAATCCAGTAGTTCAAAAGGGATGGTCTAGTGGTGTTCACCCCCATCTAACTGCTGCAAAATGTCCTACAAAAACCTCACAATATAAACTGGATCTGCCCCTGAAATCCATTTATCTATTGTTTTTCAGTGTGCTAAGCATTGTTTAAACTCCCGTCACTTTGTTTGTCGATCCCTACTGTATATGCTAGACAGGGGCGAGTGTGTTATAACAGACGTCAACCTACAGCTAGCTGGAGGTCTTCGAAACAGCACCAAGTTCGATTACTTTGAACTAATATCACAAGCAGGTTGGTTTCTTTCTGTATTTGACATTTATAAATTAATATGTACACCAGAAAAAGTAAATTTAAAAATGATGTATGTTCCAAAGACTATACAAGACATTATGTTTTTAAAAACAGAATAATAATCATAATCATAATAACACAATATGTATTATTAATAATAAGAAGAAGAAGAAGAAGAAATTTAAAAACAATTATGTTATAAATAAAATATTCCCTTTAATAAACCCCATTTTGTTGATATGTTTTATAAATATAATAGCTAAAATCAGTTTGGCTTGCATCTAATTTAATAGTTGGTTAGTTTTTAAGAAATTTTAATGGCTGAAAAACTGAAGTGAATTGGGTAATTTATTTGAATTTAGTTGCATAAAGAAAATATTTTTTAAGTCGACTCTTTTCTAAAAATTATGCAAAAATCTTAATTTAGAATTATTATTTTTTAGACTGAATTGAACTTGGATGAAAAATTTAACAAAACATTTTTAGAAAAGTAAATTTTATTCATGAACTGTGTCACTCATTTTAATTTAAAATTAATTTGTTTAAATGTTAATGGATTCTTGTTTTGCTTTGTATTTTTAAAGTTAGCAAAGCTATCGTTTTTGTAATCTTGAGCATTACAAAGCAAATGACTTATCTAAAATGCATCTCTGTTTTAGTCCCCCAAAAAAACTTTTCCAG
This sequence comes from Gigantopelta aegis, assembly GCF_016097555.1. Classification (NCBI taxonomy): domain Eukaryota; kingdom Metazoa; phylum Mollusca; class Gastropoda; order Neomphalida; family Peltospiridae; genus Gigantopelta; species Gigantopelta aegis. Next base: position 15,832,746 of record NC_054706.1, read on the forward strand.
ATTTTGTCTTTATGTTTTACAGCTAACTGCACTAACATGTTCCGATGCAGTAACGGGAAGTGCATTTCTCTCACTGATGTCTGTAATCACCATGACGACTGCAATGATTTCTCGGATGAAACAAACTGTGGTATGATTGAATTCTTTTTCTAAATGTTAATAGAGTTTCGTTTGATAGATACAGTAGATACAGTAGATAGATAGATAGATAGATAGATAGATAGATAGATTGTGTATTTATCATAGAAAGATAGATTGTGTATTTATCAATGTATAACAGTCATAAATTGTTTAAAATCACCTGCATATTTGTACTAAATTTGTTATTATTATACATTTATTCCTCTCACATTATGAACATTTCTTATAGCCTAATTACAAACAACACAAATTATTTAGTTTAAAATACACATTAATCAGTTTCTAATGCTCTTTCCAATGCCTAATAATATCCGATTTGAATAACATTCATACTGATCAAAAAATATATTGACAAAAACAGATCAGGCCTGGTGCTTAATAAACCTTTTAGAGTCTAGACTTGAAACTCTAATAGAGTCCGAGACACCAGTGTCATGACAACACCATACAACCATTTTATAAGCACGGGCCCTGAATGGTTTATTGGTTTGTTTTAATTTCCTACTAGGAGAGCCAGCATCCCTGGAAGTGAGACTTGTAGGTGGTGATGAACATTCTGGAACTGTGGAGGTCAAATACATGGGAGAATGGGGTATCATATGTGATGATGACTGGAACATTGAAGACAGCCATGTTGTCTGCAGGATGCTGGGATACAAGTTAGTAATATTTTGGCAGAACTATTTTAAATTTGATATCCCAGCATGGTTGTGTTGCTTTCCCTGTCATAATGACATAACTTGACCAATATTATTTTGTTTGTTTGGTTTGAGATAGAAAATCCAATATTAGCCCTTCTCCCTCAGAGTGTTACATAATTGTTAAATTGCCCCTGTTTATGACATCACATATTTAATCTGTCACCATGTAAAGCAGAGGCGGATTATGCTTTAGATAAGGGGGGTTTCCAAAAAAACAATATGTAAATGTTTATAATTTGAAATTATAAATTTTACAGGATACCTCCGTAACACTGGGGGATAGGGGTAGGTAGGCAGGCTTTTTTTTCCAGTCGTTATACATGAATGAGGGGACGAGAGAGTACACACATGTGGACATCAATTTAGATCTACGTGGTGAGGTTGGGTTTTTTTAGCCGAGGGAGGGGGAGGTTCCGTGCAACTGGGAACCCCCCATAATCCACCCTTGTAAAGGGTTTAAAAAGCAAAATAAATTACAACAATTTAATGTCATATATTTCAAGTTATACTGGTAAATTTTAAAAATTAAAACAAAAATAACAAATACTTTGGGTGAAAAGCCACCATAGCGCAACTTGGATAGAGCTCAATTAATGAAAATTGTACACTATTACCATACCATACTATGGATTTTACAAATACAGAATATATTTTCATTTCATTTTTTTTTTTTAGCTTATATCCAATTAACGTATAAACACGCTGTCTAGCTGGGCACACAACCAACTGTCTGAGTTGTTTGTCCATGAGAACTGATTAGTAGTTATAGTGATTAACTCTCTCTGGGTGGGAGCCGGTATCAGGATGTGAACCCAGTCCCTACCAGCCTCAAGTCTGATGGCTTAATCACTACACCACCGAGGCCGTTACTTGTATATTTTCCACTCTGTATATTACTTATTTTATCTGTTGCAGACAAGCTGTCACAGAAATAACTATGGCTGAATTTGGACAGGGAAATGGAAACATCTTGCTGAGTAATGTTGGCTGCTATGGTAATGAGACGAGCCTGGCCGAGTGTACAAAGCCACCCTGGCGGAGTCATGACTGCCATGCTTATGAAGCTGCTGGGGTGATCTGTGCGGTGGATAAAGGTATTTAAAATGTCGAAAGGTTAACTTTATAATAATGTAAAGTTAAATCAGACCAGTGGATAAAGTCGAAAGGTTAACTTTATATTAATGTAAAGTTAAATCAGACCAGTGGATAAGGGTATTTAAAATGTCGAAAGGTTAACTTTATAACAATGTAAAGTTAAATCAGACCAGTGGATAAAGGTATTTAAAATGTCGAAAGGTTAACTTTATATTAATGTAAAGTTAAATCAGACCAGTGGATAAAGGTATTTAAAATGTCGAAAGGTTAACTTTATAACAATGTAAAGTTAAATCAGACCAGTGGATAAAGGTATTTAAAATGTGAAAAGGTTAACTTTATAACAATGTAAAGTTAAATCAGACCAGTGGATAAAGGTATTTAAAATGTGAAAAGGTTAACTTTATAACAATGTAAAGTTAAATCAGACCAGTGTATTTAAAATGTCAAAAGGTCAACTTTATAACAATGTAAAGTTAAATCAGACCAAAAAATATTTACGAACTTGTAATCTTGTAATCAGGAAATGTTTTAATTTCCAATAAAGGCTGTTTCAGTTTTGTAACAAATTGTTTTGAAAATCCTGCATTAAAATTGCTTTTTATCTCAAAGAAAAAAAAGACCATAGAATAGTGATGTAATTTGTGAGGATTTTTCCTGATGGCAGCTGTGTAATGACATACTGGAAACGATCATGAATGACATCACATAATGAATAACAATGTCATCCTTGTGTTTTAAATAAAATTTTGAATGTTTAGCATAGATATTTTTAAGATGGTAAATTTGCAGTGCTTACACAAACCAGCAGGATTTAACTCACACTCGAAATCAGCGTTCTTGAAATGTTCCACAGAGGTTGAAGTACATGCATGTATTTGCTAGTGGAGGGCTAACTTACCTCAAACCTAATCCATTTCCTGTAAAATATCGATAAGCCAGAGTAGTGATGTTCTGAAAATAAGTTTGTATTATAAGATCACAAAACTGTTTGAATATAATACACAAAAATGGTAGCAGTTTTAAAGTGATATATCACACAAGTTTAGGAAAGTAGCCAGACAGTATTCTGCATCTCTTGGCTTTAATGACAAGTTATTTGTGTAATTTGTCTCTGTATGTTGTTTGCATTGGCAAGCAGGGCTTCTAGAATTTCTTTTAAATCCACTAGCCATGGGATCAGTTATCTTTAAAATTTACTAGCCACGATTAAAAATTCACTAGCCCTATTTTACTTTAAGTTAATGCAATTTTTCTAAAGAGGGAGATAGAACTTAAAAATACTAATATTAGAGGATGGGTGGGATCAGGATATTCATATTTACAAAACTGACGTAACTGCAACATTTGACAAAAAGATTTTCATTAGCCATTGGGCATGGCAATAGTAGTTTTTACTAGCCCAACATTAAATATCACTAGCCATGGGAGTGGGGCTACCATAATCTAGAAGCCCTGACAAGACGTTATTACAGCCTTGAGTTTTGACATTATATAGTTTTATAAGCATGGGCATGGTATTTAAAATTTGAAAGTTAATTGATTTAATTTCTCACTAGGAGAGCCAGCACCACTGGAAGTAAGACTTGTAGGTGGTATTAATGAACGTTCTGGAACTGTAGAGGTCAAATACATGGGAGAATGGGGCATCATATGTGATGATGACTGGAATATTGAAGACAGCCATGTTGTCTGCAGGATGCTGGGATACAAGTCAGTAATATTTGGCACAACTATAATTTCATATTCCAGCATGGTTGTTAGGAATAAAAGAAATGACTTGAGTGTTAACGGATGACAAATCATACGGTTGTTGAACTATACCTCGTACCAACAAACTTTTTAATGTGTTTTTGTCAATACGTAAAAGAAAAGAAAAAGTGTTTTGATATGTTGTTAGGCCTATATATTTATGTGCAATTTGTGAAAACATTGGTCAAGATATAAATAAAACAGCAATACTAGAATTATTGATAAAAAAAAACCCACTTGAAATGTTTGCTAGTACAACATATAAAATGTTTTTGGTACATATACATATATATAAGTTTTACATAGAAAAGATGTTTAAATTTGTTTTAAACCTTTTGTTTTGATGTTACCATTTATCTTACAACTTGTTTTAAAAACAAATCCAACTCACTTTCATTTGTTTAAAACAACTCATTGTAAAATGAATGGACTGTCGTTATACCATGAGAAATGATTCCAGTGAATATTTTTAACTAACTCTGTGCTATGTTTTCATTGTAAGATAAATGGACTGTCGTTATACCATGGGAAATGAATAGAGTGAATATTTTTACCTGACACTGTGCTATTCTTTCATTGTAAGATAAATGGACTGTCATTATACCATGGGAAATTATTAAAGTGAATATTATTACCTGACACCATGTTTTTACCTGACACCGTGCTATTTTTACCTGACACCATGTTTTTACCTGACACCGTGCTATTTTTACCTGACACCATGTTTTTACCTGACACCATGCTGTTTTTACCTGACACCATGCTATTTTTACCTGACACAGTGCGGTTTTAACCTGACACCGTGCTATTTTTACCCTGACACAGTGCTGTTTTTACCTGACACAGTGCTGTTTTAACCTGACACCGTGCTATTTTTACCCTGACACAGTGCTGTTTTTGCTGTTTTTACCTGACACAGTGCTGTTTTTACCTGACACGGTGCTGTTTTTACCCTGACACCATGCTGTTTTTACCTGACACCATGCTGTTTTCACCTGACACCATGCTGTTTTAACCTAACACCGTGCTATTTTTACCTGACACAGTGCTGTTTTTACCCTGACACAGTGCTGTTTTTACCCTGACACAGTGCTGTTTTTACCCTGACACAGTGCTATTTTTACCCTGACACAGTGCTGTTTTTACCTGACAAAGTGCTGTTTTTACTTGACACGGTGCTGTTTTTACCTGACACGGTGCTATTTTTACCTGACAACCATGCTATTTTTACCTGACACAGTGCTGTTTTTACCCTGACACAGTGCTGTTTTTACCCTGACACAGTGCTATTTTCACCTGACACCCATGTGCTATTTTTATCTTATTTCAACTGTTGCAGACATGCAATCCGAGAGATCACGCATTCTGAATATGGACGGGGAAATGGAAAATTCTTACTGAGTAATGTTGGTTGCCTTGGTAACGAGACGAGCTTGGCCGAGTGTAGAAAACCACCCTGGTATAGTCACGACTGTGTTGCAAGTGAAGCCGCAGGTGTGATCTGTGCGGTTGATAAACAAGGTATTTTACCCTAAATTGTGTCTTCCATTTGGTCAACATACATTGATGATTTTTAAAATTATTATTTCACTTTTTTTTGTACTTAACCATTCATACATTGTTTTCTATGACCAAAAAAAAAAAATAATAATAATAATAATAATAAAAAATAATAAAAAATAAACACTTAAAAAAATAATTATTCCCCAACCCCAAAACCACCAACCAAACAACAACAATAAAAAAAACCCAAAACACAGCCACTCCAATAAAAATACATTGGTTTTTATAAATATCAAGACGACAGGAAATTTAAGTTTTCTAAACAGCATATAAACATACATTTAATTAAACAATAGTTTAATGAGAAAAACATTGATGATTTTTATGTCACAAATTTAGTTTTATTGGCAGTATATTAATGGAACTAATAAAAATGGATTTATATTGATTAATTGGAAAATACTGTTAATTTCAATTGTTTGTTTTAAAAAAAAAAAAAAAAATGATCTGAATTTTAGCAAGAACAATATGGACAAATATCCATGTAGCCAGGCTGTAGCTCAGTGGAACAGTGTTCACCTTTGATGGGCTCAGGTTTTACAGCGTCCCAACAATTATCTATGTCTGGTATATATATATATATATATATATATATATATACATACATACATACATACATACATACATACATACATACATACATACATACATGTAGATTGCAGGCCCCATGCATATGGTTGAGTTAAAGAGCTTCCTTTTTATGGAAGCTTCGATAGCTCAGAGCGTATCGTGGTTAGCCTTGCAGTTTGCGGGCGAATCGGTGCCACAGGTTCGAGTCCCAGCAACGGCATGGGACAATTTGTGAGGCCAGATAGGATTTAATTATCCCCTGCGCCAGTGCGTTAATATCTATGTGTGTAATAGTCAACCTCGACATACATACAATATATAGATATTCATACATCAATACATACTAGCCAGTGCCAGGTCTGCCCACTGTTTCATGCACGTAAGCGGGATCGACCGCGTAGATTGCAGGCCCTATGCATATGGTTGAGTTAAAGAGCTTCCTTTTTATGGAAGCTTCGATAGCTCAGAGCGTATCGTGGTTAGCCTTGCAATTTGCGGGCGAATCGGTGCCACAGGTTTGAGTCCCAGCAACGGCATGGGACAATTTGTGAGGCCAGAAAGGATTTAATTATCCCCTGCGCCAGAGCGTTAATATCTATGTGTGTAATAGTCAACCTCGACATACATACAATATATAGATATTCATACATCAATACATACTAGCCAGTGCCAGGTCTGCCCACTGTTTCATGCACGTAAGCGGGATCAACCGCGTAGATTGCAGGCCCTATGCATATGGTTGAGTTAAAGAGCTTCCTTTTTATGGAAGCTTCGATAGCTCAGAGCGTATCGTGGTTAGCCTTGCAATTTGCGGGCGAATCGGTGCCACAGGTTTGAGTCCCAGCAACGGCATGGGACAATTTGTGAGGCCAGAAAGGATTTAATTATCCCCTGCGCCAGAGCGTTAATATCTATGTGTGTAATAGTCAACCTCGACATACATACAATATATAGATATTCATACATCAATACATACATACATACATACATACATACATACATACATATATATTTGTGTGTGTGTGTATATATATATGTATACGTGTATGTATCTATATATATATATATATATATATATATACTGAACAAAAAAAGAAACTTCTGATTTGTACATATAGTATTTGTTGTGTTAAAAAATTCATTGTGTAATGAAATTATATAGGTAGTATTAGCCGTGAGCTGTATTATCAGGATTCATGAATTTTATTGATTATTTTTGCACTGTTAATTGTCAACAACATGAAATTCAGTTTGCACGTGCATGCATGGTTCGACATGTCCCGTGTAGTATTCGGTCAATTTGTTTTACTTGTCTTACTGACATTGTTGTCAAGTGAACGAAAACGCTTCAAAATTTGTAAAAAAAAAAGAAAGTTTTTTACATTGTAGCATTTTTAGCATGCCAAGAATACCCAATAATTTACGCGAACGGGCGATTGGCATGCTTGATGCTGGCTTCCCGACAGAAGACGTTGCAAGGCATGTTGGGAGTTCTAGTCGAGCGATACGAAATCTTCACGTAAGATTTCGAACGACAGAAAGCACCAACGACTTGCCACGTCATGGACATCTGCGTGTTACAACGCGTGGTCAAGACCGCTATATCATGAACACGCATTTGCGCAATCGATTCCAAACTCCCACTGCTACTGCTGCTAACACACCTGGGCTTCATAATAACCGAATCAGTGGGCAAACTCTTCATAATCGTCTGCTGGAGAACGGTTTACATGCACGACGTCCTTACGTCGGATGCGTTTTAACACAACGTCATCGTCTAAATCGTCTTAATTGGGCACATGTATACACTCATTGGATACGGCGTCGCTGGAATACCGTTCTTTTTTCGGATGAATCCAGATTTTCTTTACAACGTGGTGATGGCAGGGTGCGCGTCTACCGTAGGAGAAATGAACGCTATGCTGACTGTTGTGTTCTTGAACGAGATCGTTTCGGGGTGGGGGTTGTGTCATGGTCTGGGCAGCCATTGCCCATGGTTATCGTTCACCACTAGTCGTCATTGATGGCAATCTCACTCATCACGTCATTCCTCTGTTCCATAACAACGCCAACATCTCGATTTTTCAGCATGATAATGCCACCTCTCATATAGCTAGAGACACTGTAAATTTTCTTAGGACAAATAACATTGATTTCATTGATGACTGGCCCGCTAAAAGTCCTGATCTCAACCCCATCGAGCATGTCTGGGATAGTCTTGACAGACGATTGAGGCGTCGTCCCAACCCACCCGCTAACGTCAACAAACTTCGTCAAGCGCTCATTCAGGAATGGAACAATATTCCACAGGCAGAAATCAACACTTTAGTCAATTCTATGCGCCTGCGATCCACTGCAGTGGTCAATTCAAGAGGTGGTCATACCCGTTATTAAGTGGGTGGGTTTTTTTTTAACCCCTACCACACTTGGTCAAAATTTCTCCCAGTTTCTGTTAACCTATGGCCATGATTTTTGCACCAAACGATGCATCATGGAACACTCTTTAAACGTATATATAACAATTATTCCCCCTTTGTTTTCATCAAGTTATGTTCAAGCAAAGTTAGCGGAAGTTTCTTATTTTGTTCAGTATATATATATGTATATATATATATATATATATATATATATATATATATATATATATATATATATATATATATATATATATACACACAGTAGAATCTCATTGGCTCGAACACTGTCTGTTCGACCCATCGAGTAGTTCGAACCATGCATTCGGCCGTTGTCGGGTGTTTCTGTAACACAAAAATCAATTGTACAACCTTGCATGTTTCCCTAAAACCGGCTGGGCGAGATGGTCCGATTGACTCATGAGTTGATTGGATTTTACTTGCGAGGTTCATTCATCTAACGATTACTGCATTACAATTGTCTGTACCTGAAAGATAATTACCGACAGGTGCTAAATAAACAACACGATAAGTGTGAAAGGGTCGACGAAAATATTATACGTAAATTATTTTTTATAATTCTTCGGATAGACGTAGCCGTTCGATCTAGATATGTTTATTTTTACAGTTCAGACCAATAAACTGGTTCGAGAGAAAGCTTCTGTTCGACCCTAGGAGTACATGTATTCGATCAATCAGCACCAAAATAAAGGGGTTTAATACAGAGAAAAATTGGGACTTTGTTCTTGGTTCGAGAATACCGGTAGGTTCGACCGTTGGGTGTTCGAGCCAATGAGATTCTCCTGTATATATATATATATATATATATATATATATATACACACACTTATGTAAACAAAATAAGTGAACATTTGGTATTGTAGATACAATTGAATTCAGTACTAGACTATGTATGGTTAAAGTTTGGTTTGTTTAACGACACCACTTATATGATTAATTAATCATTGACTATTGGATGTCAAACATTTGGGAATTTTGACATATGGTCTAAGAAAGGAAACCCGCTACATTTTTCCATTAGTAGCAATGGATCTTTTTATATGCACCATCTAAAAGACAGGATAGCACAATGGGCCCACCAATGACCTACGATGCATCAAGCGAGCACTTTACCACTGGGTTATGTCCCGCTCCCACTGGCAGTCAAATCCCACATTACATCTCTGCATCACATTACATGCCACATTACATCTCTGCATCACATTACATCCCACATTACATCCCACATTACATCTCTGCATCACATTACATCCCACATTACATCCCACATTACATCTCTGCATCACATTACATCCCACATTACATCCCACATTACATCTCTGCATCACATTACATCCCACATTACATCCCACATTACATCTCTGCATCACATTACATCCCACATTACATCCCACATTACATCCCACATTACAACTCTGCATCACATTACATCCCACATTACATCCCACATTACATCTCTGCATCACATTACATCCCACATTACATCTCTGCATCACATTACATCCCACATTACATCTCTGCATCACATTACATCCCACATTACATCTCTGCATCACATTACATCCCACATTACATCTCTGCATCATATTACATCCCACATTACATCTCTGCATCACATTACATCCCACATTACATCTCTGCATCACATTACATCCCACATTACATCTCTGCATCACATTACATCCCACATTACATCTCTACATTTCACGCAGACATAACTACTCTTAGACTAGTGGAGAATTAAACTTAGTTACATATACCACATGTGTCATTATTTGATTCCACCATAATACCAGTATATTTGCAAATTATGTCTTTGTTGCCAATAGAATATTTAATAAATTCATTTTAATGAATAAGATATTTTCAAACTTTTTTCTTTTCCAGCTAGTACAAGCACCACAGTTCGTTCTACAACCACAAGTACTAGATCAACCCCAACAACCACCACCACCACCACCACCATCACCACTACTACCAATTCTTCTATCACCATGGCACCACTTAAAGTGCATCTAGTTGGTGGATCGTCTCGTAACGAGGGCCGCATTGAAATCACGTATCATGGAGTACGCGGCACAGTCTGTGACGACTTGTGGGGCGACCAAGATGCAACAGTGATCTGTAACATGCTGGGATACAGGTGACCAGCCCACTCGTAGTCTGGTTACTCCTAGGATGAAGGGTGGATCATAGGCGTATGGGCTCCCATTTTTGTAGGGGATGGGCAGGGGTGTAGGCTGGGGAGGGGGGGGGGGGGTTCAGACAAACGGCTGAAGCAAATGGTCCACTTTCAGAACTAAAACATACAGGTTTATACATATGGAGTTTTTGGTGGTGCAAAACAAAATAGAAAAGGTCCACTTGGTTCATATTCAAACACCCCCAGGTCCAGATCATGCTACGCCCCTTATGGGGCATGCTGATTTAGGTCCGAATTCAACTAAAATGACCAAATATTGTCAGTTGTCTGCAAAGAATTATGAAAAAAACATTAATGTGTTGAATGTTAATGTGTGTGACACACTATCAAGATTCCCCTCTAAAAAAAAAAACATTCACAAGTAAATGGAATTATTTGGTTGTAATGTTTTATAGGCTGAAGGTATAAACTTTATGTTTCAAAGCAAAAATTAATAAATACTTTTGGCGGGAACTGCCGTTATTGCAACTTTGACATAGCACCTTTAAGCAATTATACATTGTGCAATACATGCATAGAAACCTTTCTCCATGAGTATATATTAATGTTTTCCTGTTTTAAATACAGTGGCGGTGGTGTAGCACTAGGCAAGGCAGTGTTCGGTCAAGGGTCTGGACCCATACTGCTGGACGATGTTGAGTGTCGGGGCACGGAATCTTCCATTGAAGACTGTGACTTCGGTGTGTGGGGCAATCACAACTGTGATCATAGCGAAGATGCAGGAGTTAGGTGTCACATGCACACTAGTAAGTAGCACTTGGTAATCAAGGATGGATTTAGGAACAGGATATATCTCAGTGCTTGTTACATTAAAAGTGGTGGTATGTACTGTTCTGGTGGGTTTTTGTTTTAGGGGTATGTGTAGGCAATGTGGTGGTAGTAGGTTTTCTCTCCCCCCCCCCCTCTCTCTCTCTCTCTCTCTCTCTCTCTCTCTCTCTCATTGTCTCTCTCTCATTGTTTCTCACTCTCTCTCTCACTCCATCCCTCTCTCTCCATCCCTCTCTCCTCTTCCCTCCCGCTCAAATGTTGAAATAACCACACATTAGGCACTAAATGACCAAAGTTTGAAATGTGCTGAGGTGTCATTAAATACCTACTACGTCTTTCTTTTGCTTAAGTCCTGCATTGAATGATAAGATTGGGACAAACATCTGCAACATGCTGTGATTTTACTAATTTCCCATGATTCAGTTTTAAACTGCTGAATAGTAATGATGCCATACTACATGACATGCCATGATATGATATCACATATATAATGACATGACATGGCATGGCATAACATGCCCTTAGCACAGTGACCTGATGTGACATAACAGGATATTGTATGTTACATAATGACATGACGTGGTGTGACATGACATTACATGTAAAATTTATATGTTTAAGTACTGTAGTTCTTTAAATTAAAACCAATGTAAAACTCCATTTCATTTTAGCAAAAGCTCCCACAACTGTTACACCCGAACCAATCAAAATAGAACTTGTTGGTGGGTCGTCGCCAAGTGAAGGTCGAGTTGAGATAATTCGGAACCGGATTCGGGGAACAATCTGTGATGATGACTGGGATAACACAGATGCATCTGTTATCTGCAAGATGTTGGGCTTCAGGTAATTATAGAGAATGAATGAAAGAGTGAGTGAAAGTATTAATGAATGAATGAATGAATGAATGAACAACAAAAATACTCATTGGCTATTGGGTGTCAACTAGGTAATTACAGAGGTTCAGTATTGTTAAATGAAGGAGATTGTGTCCACAGATCTCAAAATAACCATATGTTCATCTCCAGACGTCTCATTAAATAATTATTCTAATCCTTGGTTTACAGTGTGCTGTGTTGTTAAGAAACAGTTTTTCCTTTTCTGGTTGAGAATGTGCTTACTTTTCTAGGTTTAGGTTGTGCCATGGTCTCAATAAACAGTTATACCTTTCTTGATTTAGGCTGTGCTATGGTCTCAATGAACAGTTATTCCATTCTTAGTTTAAATTGTGCTATGGTCTCAATGAACAGTTATTCCTTTCTTGATTTAGATTGTGCCATGGTCTCAATAAACAGTTATTCCTTTCTTGGTTTAGAATGTGCTATGGTCTCAATAGACAGTTATTCCATTCTTGGTTTAGGTTGTGCTATGGTCTCAATAAACAGTTATTCCTTTCTTGATTTAGGTTGTGTTAAGGTCTCAATAAACAGTTATTCCATTCTTGATTTAGATTGTGTTAAGGTCTCAATAAACAGTTGGTTTAGAATGTGACGAGTTTTCACTAAATAATAATGTTTGTCTCACCTTTACAAAGTAAGAAGGTGAGGTGTAGGATTTACTTTTCTGACGCAAACTTCCACTTCAAATATTCACATTTTGATCAGTTTCTTGCAAACTGTAAGTCCTAGGTCATTGAAACTTGGTTTATAGTTGCACCTATGTTCATCACAGAGCATCAAAAACGTTTATGGTAGGCAGGACATTTAATTCTGTGAAAATCTTGTTTTTCTTTCTAGTGCTGGTGGAATAGCGTATAAAAAAGCTCATTACGGCACGGGGGCCCTGACTTCACCCATCTGGCTGGATGATGTCAAATGTGGGGGCTGGGAGAAGTCCATATTGGAGTGTTCCTGTAGTCGGTGTGTCGGCACGCTCGAGTTTAGCCCTAGAGCATGGAATAAATCCAACTGTAACCATGGCGAGGATGCTGGGGTCAAATGCACGGTACCAGGTAAGTAAATATATATTTGTTCTTTTACATACCATTACTTGCTCTTAGTGACAAGGTCGTTCCAGCCAGTGCACCATGACTGGTAATATCAACGGCTGTGGTATGTGCTATACTGTCTGTGGGATGGTGCATATAAAAGATCCCTTGCTGCTAATGGAAAAAAAATGTAGTGGGTTTCCTCTCTGTGACTGTGTCAAAATGACCAAATGTTTGACATCCATAGCTGGTGATTAATAAATCATTGTGCTGTAGTGGTGTTATTAAATAAAACAAACTTTAACCTGAGGTTGTTGTTTTTTAAACAATATTTATTTAGTAATTGAAGTGGATTGACAAACAGGTGGTAGGCCTATATCAGTATTTATTTAGTAATTGAAGTGGATTGACAAACAGGTGGTAGGCCTATGTAATTGAAGTGGATTGACAAACAGGTGGTAGGCCTATAACAGTATTTATTTAGTAATTGAAGTGGATTGACAAACAGGTGGTAGGCCTATAACAGTATTTATTTAGTAATTGAAGTGGATTGACAAACAGGTGGTAGGCCTATAACAGTATTTATTTAGTAATTGAAGTGGATTGACAAACAGGTGGTAGGCCTATATCAATATTTATTTAGTAATTGAAGTGGATTGACAAACAGGTGGTAGGCCTATATCAATTTAAGTTTGTTTTTGTTCAATGACACCACTAGAACACATTGATTAATTAATGGATGTCAAACATTTTGTTAATATTGACATTAGTCTTAGAGAGGAAACCCACTACATTTATCCATTAGCAGCAAGGGATCTTTTATATGCACCATCCCGCAGACAGGATAGCACATACCACAACCTTTGATATACCAGTCGTGGTGCACTGGCTGGAACAAGAACTAACCCAATGGGCCCACCAATGGGGATCGATCCTAAACAGACGGCACATCAGGCTTGCACTTTACCACTGTGATACGTCCCACCCCTAGGCCTATATAAATACCTCCCTACTTTAACTTATTAACTTTTAAAGGGACATTCCCAAGGTTGTTGCATTGTAAGATATTTCCGACTAAGAAAATATTTCTACGATTAAATTTACATATTAAATATATTTTCTTGTTTAGTATATCAGTGTCTGTATATTCAATGTGTTTCTGGTCGTCTTAATATTTGTAAGAAGCCCGAACTGAATTTTTTAGGAAATAAAATGAAATTTAACTTAGTACAAATATTAGAACGATTAGAAACACGTTTAGTATATAGCCACTAATATTTTATGCAAAAAAATATATTTGATATGTAATTACAGTCATCAAAAAGTCTCTGTCAGTAGATAACATCTTAAAAACAGCAACAAACTCAGGAATGTCCCTTTAAGCTCCATATATTGTTTGTGTGGAAATCAGGGCATCTTAAGAGCATTCAGGGCAAATTCCTCCTGTCTGAGCCATCAAAGTTCCAACCCATGTGCCTATGTTAATATCTTTTATTGTTTTACCTCCTTACAGCCAAGTCGTCTTCTACTGCACGCCTCAGTCTGGTTGGTGGACAGTCTGACAGAGAGGGTAGAGTTGAGATAATCCGCGGTGGGGTTCGTGGAACTGTGTGTGACGATGGCTGGGATGACAGGGATGCCACGGTTGTGTGTAGAATGATGGGATTCAGGTAGTACAATGTAGTAACCATACGCATACAAGACGGGGTGGGAGTGACAGGGATGACACAGTTGTGTGTAGAATGATGGGATTCAGGTAGTACAATTTATCAGCTATATGCATACAAGACGGGGAGGTTGGGGGGGGGGGGGGTTGCATGGATGCCACAGTTGTGTGTAGAATGATGGGATTCAGGTAAAGCAATCTATCAGCTATACACATACAAGACGGGGGTGGGGATAACAGGGATGCCACAGTTGTGTGTAGAATGATGGGATTCAGGTAATGCAATGTATCAGCTACATGTATAAGCATTCAAGACGGGGAGGTGGGGGGATGGCAGGGATGCCACAGTTGTGTGTAGAATGATGGGATTCAGGTAATGCAATGTAACAGCCATATTCATACAAGATAGGGGTGGGGGTGAGGGTCAGACATATTTCTGCTGGAGGGTTAGTTACAGTTAATCCTCTTCATGTGTGGTCACACATAAGGCCGACGTTCTTTGGCATTGGTTTGTGTAGCTTGGGTTTTTTTTTTATGTGATGAGAGTGCTAACCTCATGCACAACCCTCCTCCTTTCTCATCCGAGCTTGGGACCAGCCACGGCGGAGTTTCTGCTGGAGGGTACAAAGGTACCCTAAAATTAATAGATACATGTATATATTTTATAATTTTTCGATAAGAGTATAGTAAGAGAATTGCTGTTTACAATTTGTCAAGGTGAGTCCCAATTTCAAAACATTTCAGGCCAATATTGACCTAATAAGGACAGTTATGGTATGTTTAGTTTTCATTATGTACGCTCAAATTATTTTCTGGCAGAGAGCCTGTCAGGAGTGGGTTGGTGTGTATCATCTACCATGCTGGAACAAATCTTTGCATTCTGGCAAAAATAATGAAGAATTTCAGGCAAAATTACTTCAAAATTTTTCACAGTGTATTTTCATCATTCTACTCACAATATTAGTTGTAATCCATGTATAAATTTGATTTGTTTTGAACCCTATATAGCTGTTTGGTAGTAATACAAATCTGAATAAATGTTATCCAGATTCGGGCATTTTCAAAAAACTAACTGCAGTTTTCAAACATTTTGGAAGTTTAATAAATAATTTGGTAAAATGTCCTACTCACCAGAGCTAGCTCCGAAATGGTATCTTTGTTTGAATAATACACAACTAGTTAAAGTGTATGTCAAGTTGTTTAATCAAATGTTGTTGAGAAAAAGTACTGCTCTTGACTTTATATCATGTGGTAACCGGGTAACCTGAATGACTTATTTAGATGCCTGATATTATGGTAGCCTTGTTTGTGGTGCTTATATCCAGATATGGTGCTGGTAACCTGAATGACTTATTTAGATGTCTGATATTATGGTAACCTTGTTTGTGGTGTTTATATCCAGATATGGTGCTGGTAGCCTAAATAACTTATTTAAATGTCTGATATTATGGTAGCCTTGTTTGTGGTGCTTATATCCAGATATGGTGCTGGTAACCTGAATGACTTATTTAGATGTCTGATATTATGGTAACCTTGTTTGTGGTGCTTATATCCAGATATGGTGCTGGTAACCTGAATGACTTATTTAGATGTCTGATATTATGGTAACCTTCTTTGTGGTGCTTATATCCAGATATGGTGCTGGTAACCTGAATGACTTATTTAGATGTCTGATATTATGGTAACCTTCTTTGTGGTGCTTATATCCAGATATGGTGCTGGTAACCTGAATGACTTATTTAGATGTCTGATATTATGGTAACCTTGTTTGTGGTGCTTATATCCAGATATGGTGCTGGTAACCTGAATGACTTATTTAGATGTCTGATATTATGGTAACCTTGTTTGTGGTGCTTATATCCAGATATGGTGCTGGTAACCTGAATGACTTATTTAGATGTCTGATATTATGGTAACCTTGTTTGTGGTGCTTATATCCAGATATGGTGCTGGTAACCTGAATGACTTATTTAGATGTCTGATATTATGGTAACCTTGTTTGTGGTGCTTATATCCATATACGGTGCTGGTAACCTGAATGACTTATTTATATGCACAATATTTTAGTAACCTTGTTTGTGGTGCTTATCTCCATATACGGTGCTGATAACCTAAATAACTTATTGAGATGCCTGATATTATGGTAACCTTGTTTGTGGTGCTTATCTCCATATATGGTGCTGGTAACCTGAATGATTTATTTAGATGTCTGATATTATGGTAACAGTCACCATGTTTGTGGTACTTATCTCCATATACGGTGCTGATAACCTGAATGATTTATTTACATGTAGATGTCTGATATTATGGTAACCATGTTTGTGGTACTTATCTCCATATACGGTGCTGATAACCTAAATGACTTATTGAGATGTCTGATATTATGGTAACCTTGTTTGTGGTGCTTACCGGGTATATCCATATACGGTGCTGGTAACCTGAATGACTTATTTAGATGCCTGATATTATAGTAACCTTGTTTGTGGTGCTTATATCCATATACGGTGCTGGTAACCTGAATGACTTATTTAGATGCCTGATATTATGGTAACAGTCACCATGTTTGTGGTCATCTCCAGATATGGTGGGACTGCGAAGAAAGAGAACTTTTTTCCTGGTGGGAATGAAGCGAGTAAAATCTGGTTATCACATGTGGACTGTGATGGGACTGAGGACAACCTTGGTGAATGTCGACTTCCCGACTGGGGCGTTCACAAGTGTACACACAGTGAAGACGCGGGAGTCATATGCCACTCCAAACCAACCACCAACACAACAGGTTTGATTTCAGAACATGTACAGTAAACCTTCAACTTGTATTGTAGACATAGGTGTACCAGTACCCGTAGTTATACTTTTTTTTTTTAAATTATTATGTTTTTTTAACTGTTTATTTTTTTCTTGACCACTCCCTTGTTGACAGATATGAACCCATGCAAAGGGAGAAGACATGGGTTGTTACGGTAATTATATACACAAGTAGTTATAATATTATTATGTGATTAGAAGAGGTGCTTACTGGACAATTTTTAGCCAATCATTTTAAGGGTCAGGACCCAATTTGGCAAAACATTGTAAGCCTAGTTTTGCACGTAAACGTACATCTAGAACTAAACCACAATTCTTACTACTACTAACAGTACAACTAATGTAGTTTGAAGTACACATATTTCATTTTCTTTTGTCCTTAAAATGCTCCATCTTCTGTAATGATATAATTTTCTGCATGAAATAGATGCCAAACACATGTAAATGAATGACCAGTATAACTGCTAGTTGCAGACGTAAACTTACAATGTTTTGTGAAATAGGCCCTTGGTTATGTAATCAAAAAAAGAAAAAATGATCCTTTTTTTTATCATTAAAGAATATTTAGTTAATAATATTTTATTTTATTTTATTTTTATTCAAGAAAATCATTTGTGCATCAAAGGCACTATATATTATTACATTTATTCTTGTGTTCAAACATGTTATTGTGTTCAAAGATAAATCAATTTAAGAAATTTTAAGGGTTTATCCTCTATCACTTCCATAAAACTTTGTTGAAGTTTTTAAAAATACTGTCGCATTTTATGAAACAATTTAGTTTTTTTCAAACATTTTTATTTGCATATTTCATGTTAACAATGTTATCTATCTCATTATCAGAGAAGACTGGAAGATATATAGATTTTAGAAAACAATACATAACATAAATATTATGAACTTATCACAAGAGTTAATATAAATTAATGAAACAATTTAATACACATACACAGCTAATGATATCATACAGGGCTAGCTGTGCCACTTGACAAATCCACCAATTGCAAATTTTAAGAACAACTGGCAAATTTTATTCTAATTTGGTGAAAAATATGTAATAATTGATATTTTTTTTGTAAAATAACAGTGGGTTTTGCATTTTTGGAGATAAATATTCTACTCACCCAAAGCTAGCCCTGCTATGTCTAATGTACCATTGATTTATTGGAATAATCACAGAATTAGCTACATATCATAAAACAACATTGAAATAAATGGTACATCTTTGTTTTACTAAGACCATGCACTGTGAAATCAGTTTAAAGGGCTTAAATATGTCAGGTTTGTCGAGCAATCATTGAGTTAACTTGAAAATTTTAAAAGAAAGGGAAATAACCACATAAATTGTTAGTTTTACGTACACAGGGATTATTTCAAAATAGATTCACGTATATGGTTGATGTAAAATTGTATAAAATCGCACAGCATAGCAAAGAGATTTTATACTAAATTTGTGAGTTATACATTGACAAATTTACAAAAAATTACAAACATTTGTTTTATAATTACAAACAGCACAACCTTTTAGTTTAAAAAATACACATAAATCAGTTTCTAATGGCATCTCAATGACCTGTTTTACTTAATTTGTCTCATCTTACATAATGAAGTAATTTTCTGCATTATATCGAAAGGTAATATTCGGGGTGGGGTGGGGTGGGTGTGTGTGTTGCTATCCAATCGGAATAAGTATGTTGAATACGAGAAGAATGTTTGTAATTACATGCATGAAGTTACGAGAGCTTGAAACAGCGTTAAAACAAATGACCCCAGAAGAATGCTTTCATAGCATTATATTCCATGATTTGTCTCAATTTGCTGTAATAATCATGTTCAGTTATCACACATTATTCCTTTATTCATTGCCAGAATTACAATGTGGCCAGCGTCCATTGTGGTCTAAAAAACGTTGGAAAAGAAGCACAGCAAATGAAACGATAATCAAAGTAAAACCAGCTCACTTTTCTAAAATTGTCGGGGGCAATGAAGTGGAGTATGGCTTGTACCCTTGGCAAGCTGGCATTAGGAAAGTCTACAGCGTCTATAGGGATGGTACAGTGACAACATTTCATTGGTGTGGTGGCACCATTTTAAATAAGATGTGGATCATCACTGCAGCCCACTGTTTTAAGTAGGTATTGAGGCCCGTGGGAATCATATCGTCAGCCCCTTAGCATAATTGTCCAACTAATTTTTAGAGCTTATTAGACCAATGCTAAAAATATTTTTATAAAAATAATTATGCAAACAGAAATGAATTCTTTAGAATTATTTGAACGAAAATAAGAAGAACATCATTTGTTCTTATTTGTGTTCAAATTATTTTTAAAGAATTAATATTTGTTTGTATTAAAATCAGTTTCTTTCCATTGCTCTCAAAAGGTCTAAAATTGAATTAGGCAGTTATGCTATGAGGCTGATGATATGTTAAGTAGGGGTACACATACTATGGTGGGAGGGGGTGCCAGAAAACACTGTATTGCATGGTCTGATCCTTTTAAGCAAACAAACGGACTATCACCAAATATTTCCTCTAATAAACTTTTAAAAAAAAATGATGCCAGTGAGTAATTAGTCTTACCCGGCATTTATTGGAGGCCCAGTGCTTATTGGAGGCCCAGCGCTTATTAGAGGAAGTACGGTAAATCCTTTTAGTAACAGCATGTCAGCCTTTTGCATGGATTTCTTGATAAATAGGACAGGACATACCATAGACTTTGATGTACTACTCACGATCACTAATACGGTGAAACACCTTAAAACTGGACTCCTTGTGAACCAGAATTTCCCCAAAACCATACATATTTCATGGTCTCTTGTTAAATATCTATACAAAAGATAACCTCTTTAAACTGGTTACCACTTAACAGCATATTTTTACTTGGTCCCTAAGGTGTCCGGTTTAGAGGAGTTTCACTGTACTTGTCATTGCTGGCTTGGGTCCTAATTCACAAAGGTCTCTTAGGCTCTGCTAGACAACAAAGCATCCTCGTTGTAAGTCTTTTAGCATTGCACAGTGAGATCGCAATGTTGCGAGAGTTTAGTGAATTAGGCCATTGGTGTACTGGGAGGTCATTGTAGTCATTATTTTAACCCCTTGGGGCCCAAAGGAACTAGGGTGGAGTGGGGAGGCAGGGCTAGCGCTGCTAGTCACAAAATTCGCCAATTGCAAATTTTAAATACAACTGGCAAATTTTATTTGAATTTGGCAAAATAATTTCACATTGTTATTCATATTTTGTTGTAAATAAGTGATGGGTTTCTGCAATTTTTTAAGTTCAGTAGATAATTTGGTGAAATTTGTTGTACACCCAGAGCTAGTCCTGGGAAGGGTTGACCTGTGCCAGTCCAGTTGAGGCCCAAAACAGTGCTTGTGCCTCCCCTCACTGTGGCATGTGTCCCCTTCACTTATTGTTCCTATGGGCCTGACTGTTCTGTTCACATATATTAATCAATTCTATATTTGTGTGTCATGAGCGTATTAAGTTACTTGTCATATCAGGGCTCACCCTGTACATTGCCAAATTAGCCAATTGCCAATTTTTATGCAAAATGGCTACAAAATTTTGACTTTGGCTAATAAAATATTCCTCAAATTAACCACATTTTAATGATTTTCAAAGAAATACTCTAATTTCTGAAAATTGGCTAAATCACAATTTGTTCCAGTGTGAGCCCTGCATATAACTGACCTTTGTCCAACACCTAATAGCCCATGTGATTTTTATTAATTTTGAGTAGACCTATTTTTATTTCTGTCAAGATTTTACAAAACAAGTTCTGTATACATACTGTATCACAGGAGCGTAGGCTGGGAGGGTTCGGGGGGTTCAGATGACGACGACCCCCCCCCCCCCCCCCCCCCCACACACACATACACACATTGAAGCAAATGGTCCGCTTTCAGAACTAAACTATACAGGTTTATACATATGGAATTTCTGGTGTTGCAGAAACCAAATAGAAAAAGGGTCCACTTGGTTTATATTGGAACCCCAGGTCCAGATCACACTATGCCCCTGTATCAACATTACAATTTATAAAGATATTAATCTGTATTATGTTACACTAAAGAACTTCAGTTACCTGAAAACATTGTATCCTTATTTTTACCCAAAACATGTTATCTTTATAACCAAAAAAGAGAAAAGAGCAGGAGTTGCAGAGCAGAGAAGAGCCCATGGTGCCCACGCTTTTTCATTACTGTGCTCAGAAGTCTAAAAATGCCATATTTTAACACCTGAAACTTCCCACAACAGGTTTGGGCTTCCAAATACCAGAACATGTATTTTCATCATCCGGATGGATCACTGAGGTGACAGAGGCCCCCTCCCCCTTCCCCACTTTCAAATACACTCCACAGACCCTGAAGAATATGTGTTTCAATAACCAAGAATATCTTTTGGTAATCAAATTAACAAATTTCGTCTTATGCCTCAGTGATGGACCTATTATGAGAACGGCTTTTTAACTGCATCCATTTAATAGTGTTGCTATCAGTATTAAAGTATTAATTATAGGGACTTATTGAAATTAGGAATATATCACATCAAGAAATGAACACTACTGTAATAAGACCAGGATTAATTTGTGTTACTTAAATTCTAGTGAATGTCTTGATTATCTTGGGTCATCATTTGAGAAATTATTACTTTAACAATACTAAACATTTACAAAGTAGGCCTATTAGTAAGCACCAGCTAATGTTAAAATAAACACAAATATTTGCAAAACAGTGTTAGAACTTGGTAGAATTTAAATTTAATTATTAAATTTTTGATAATGATAGCATGTGTTAATTAAGCCATTAATAACAACAAACCCTCTTATTTAAGAGAAAGTAAGAAATGTAATGTTTAGCATGTATTATGTATATATATTATTTCTTTATGAGTGTAATTTAAACTTTAAAACATTTTTTATATTACTGTTATCTTGACTGCATGTATAAAAATCTAGATTTGGTTTCTGTTCTTAATTAGCATGATCCATTCTTTTCATTTCTGTACTATAGGTATCTTCCTCCATTTTGGTCAGAGCATGCCAATAAGAGGGTATAGTAACTGTAGTAAAAACAATTATAGTGATGTACATGTATAAATGAGCACAGTATCAATAATGTATTATAAATGATAAAAACAATTTATGAAAGAAAGCTTCAAAATATTTGCTTAATCAATTTAAATTTAGGATTTTTTGTTTAGAAGCAGTGGGCTGCATGATAGGATCAGATTTCACACCCATACTCTCTTCTTACTTCTCCTTTTTAAAGATGAGCTACTTTTTGGATTTGACAATGGTGCAAAAAAAAAACCTCACCTGAAAACAAACAAACTAGTGCTTCCAACTGTTGATAAAAAAATTAAAATTACCTTGGCCATTAAGAATTATCCGTTCGGCCATTTTGAAAAGTTAAAATGATCATGTAGTATTGTGTATTACCAGTAATACAAAAAAACATGGCTTGCAGCAAATTGTTCAAGTCATGAGTCAATAAAAAACCCACTAAATGTATTACATTTTGATATTTTGTCTACTTTTGGTTTTAAATTTTAACAATGTTAAGATGAGCAAAATTTCACTACCAAGAACCTGAACAACACAGATTTTGATGGTTCTGTATGATCAGTAGGGAGAAAAACACATGCGCCTTTAGTAACATCTCCAGTCCAGGTGCATGTGATATCACTCAGGGAACATTTTGTTCAGTATTATGTCACGATTCACAAGTTTCAGAGAGCACTACACAATTTTAAAACATTAAACAGTAATTGCTAATGAATTTCCAGTTGACCAGAAATATCACTACATAATCAAGATTTTGAAAACAAAATGTTCCTTGTCACTCTGTTTATAATTCACTTTGTGAATTGTAGGTGGGCTGACCTGTGGCCTTAGACCAGTTATACAAGCCACCCCACGTATAGCGGGTGGATTCGAAGTCATAGAAGGTGCCATCCCCTGGCAAGCTCTCGTCATTAGAGCTCAGCCATCATGGTGGTTTGATGTGTATTATGTCAAACATTGTGGTGCCACGGTTCTCAGTGAATTCTGGATCCTTAGTGCAGCTCATTGCATCTTGTAAGTTGAACCAAAACTAAACTATGTCCGTTTTTGTTATAAACATATTTGTTTGATACTAGCATATAACGTTAATATATCTTTTTTAAGCAATAATAAAAAATAAAATAAAAATTGGAGAATAAACTATAAATATTGTAAAGTTTATGTAGTAATTACAAGTAAAAAAAACATAGTTTCCGAAATTCTATTCCTTTTTGTTTTACATCAAGACAAAGTGGAATTATTAACAAATAAAACCCTGACATGAAATGTTTGCTGGTACAAGATATAGATTATTCGTGCACAATGATACAATCAAATTGACTAGTAACTAGTTTTTCATGATGCCTGTATGGATGTTATAAAAGTAAAAAGTAAATTTAAAGTACCAGTAGTTGAATACATTGATTATTAAATCACTGGTTGTTGGATGGCAGAAAATTGATAATACAGAGGAAACCTGCTATATTCTACAAGGCACCTTTTATTACTCAAAGCAATAATTACTGCTGCACTCTTGGTCTTTGAGTAATTACTGCTGCACTCTTGGTGTGTCTTTGAGTAATTACTGGTGCACTCTTGGTGTGTCTTTAAATAATTTGCACTCTAGGTAAGTAATTACTGCTGCACTCTTGGTGTGTCTTTGAGTAATTACTGGTGCACTCTTGGTGTGTCTTTAAATAATTACTGCTGCACTCTTGGTGTGTCTTTGAGTAATTACTGGTGCACTCTTGGTGTGTCTTTGAGTAATTACTGCTGCACTCTTGGTGTGTCTTTGAATAATTACTGGTGCACTCTTGGTGTGTCTTTGAGTAATTACTGCTGCACTCTTGGTGTGTCTTTGAGTAATTACTGCTGCACTCTTGGTGTGTCTTAAATAATTACTTGTGCACTCTTGGTGTGTCTTTGAGTAATTACTGCTGCACTCTTGGTGTGTCTTTGAGTAATTACTGCACTCTTGCTTTGAGTAATTACTGCTGCACTCTTGGTGTGTCTTTGAGTAATTACTGCAGCACTCTTGGTGTGTCTTTGAGTAATTACCACTGCACTCTTGGTGTGTCTTTGAGCACTTACTGCTGCACTGCTGGTGTGTTTTTCAGTAATAATATTTAATAAAAAACCAGCATTTGATTTGAATTTTATTGTTTGACATATTTTAATACATTCCACGGAACACAGCCCATTGGTAAAGTGCTCTCACCTGAGGAGCGGTCAGTCTAGGATCAATTCCTGTCAGTAGGCCCATTGGGCTATTTCACCAGCCAGTGCTCCACAATTGATTTAACAAAGACCATGGTATGCACTATCCTTTCTGTAAGATGATGCATATAAAAAACTCCTCCTTGCTAATCAAAAGGAGTAACTCATGGAGTGGTTGCAGTGGGTTTCCTCTCTAATTATTTGTCTGACGCTATATAACTGTACATAAAAATGTGTTCAGTGCATCAATAAATAAATAAAAATGGTCTTTCTTTCATAAAGCAAACTTTTATGAATAAGAAGATTTGTCTAGAAAAATAAATATATACTACTCAAAAGAATTTAAGGGTCAAAAATTTATAACCAAATAAGTTTCAGAGTGTATTAGATTGATGATGTAAACTACACCAATTTTTTTATGTATTGTTCCATATTTACAAAAAAACACAAATAAACCTCACTGTATACAAGAAAGTCACATGACATGCTGTCAAAGTTGAAGGTTGTCAAACATGGATTTTACACATTAGAACATTCGTTTAATAGTGTGTGAATCCACCCCTGGCACAATACACTCGACACATCGTTGCCTCATGCTGTTGATCAGACGTCTGAAGAACTCTTGGGGAATGGCCTACCACTCTGCCATAAGACGTTGACCCAGATCATGAAGGTTGGCCGGAGGGGCATGGTTATCCCGAACTCTCCTGCCTAATTCGTCCCAGGCGTGCTCTATTGGGGCCAAGTCAGGCGAATATGCTGGCCAATCCATCCTGGTGATATCTTGTTGTCTGAGAAATTCCGTTACCACCCTGGCGCGGTGGGGTCTGGCATTGTTATCCTGCAGAACTGCCCCGCTGCCAATCTGCTGAAGGCCTGGGAGAACCAACGGCCGGATAATCTCATTCAGATAGCGGATTCCATTCAGTTTGCCATCCACCACATAGAGGGGGGTCCTGTGGTGGATAGAGATGCCACCCCACACCATGACGCTGCCACCACCGAACCGGTGACGTTGTCTAACGTTAACGTCAGCGAAGCGCTCCCCAGGACGTCTGTAGACACGAACCCGACCGTCGTTGAACTGGAGACTAAACCTGGACTCATCAGTGAACATCACTCGACCCCACTGAACACGTTGCCACCGCAGATGAAGCGTGCACCAGTGACGTCTGGCCGTTCTGTGATGTGGTAGGAGTAGTGGTCGAACAGCCTGGCGACGGCAGCGTAGATTATTGGCTCTCAGACGATTGCGTATGGTTTGATCAGACACTCGAGTTCCAGTCGCAGTCCGCAGATTGTCACATAATCGGCGTGCAGTGGTTGTGCGTTGACGTAGAGCCATATTGGTGATGTAGCGGTCCTCTCTATTTGTAGTGCTTCGGGGTCTTCCCGAACGTGGACGATTTCGAACAGAATTCGTTGCTTGGTACTGTTGCCACAGTCGGCCAACGACACTCTGACTGACACCAAGTCTCAGAGCAACATTTCTTTGCGTATTGCCATCCTGAAGCCAAGCAATAGCCCTTCCTCGATCTTCGATAGTCATGAAGTCGTACCATTATCGAATTTGGAGTGTGCACCGTACACGAATGCAAGCTCCAATTATACGGAAATTCAGCATTGGGAACATGGAATACACGTGCAAAGCGTGCAAATGAAGCACTTTGTGAAAAAGCAAGTTATGGGCACTTAGCAGACCTTTCACTTTCACCCTAATTTACGTGCAAATGTAAGCATGTTTTCGCCATTAGAACTAGTCGACAGTGTCAATGACAGTGGATTTTAATTCATTTATGGGTTGCTTAGACCCACTTTCGTCAAAATGGAACAATACCATGCGTGACATTATGGTCTAGCTAATATAATTGACATTCAGAAAATAATGTCGAAAATATCGTCTGTCCCTTAAATTCTTTTGAGCAGTGTTCATTACTGTTTATAAAAAGATAGCATAAGGTCAAATTATACCCATCAGTTTTCAGGTATGTATTTTTGTACATATATTACAGTTTTTATCAAGACAAATTGGTGGAAAGGCCAAGTGGTCATCAGTTTCATGATCATGCAAGGGTCGTAATACTTATTAAAAGATTTTTAAACTTTTAATTATTTGAGTTAATTATAAAATTATTTTATGTATATAGCATATAGACATCGGAAGATGCCTGCACAATTGGAGAGGCCAGTAATGTATTAATTTGCCTTCCACTGGGAGTTGGGTTGGGGGACAATGGGAGAGTTGCAGCTCCAGCACCCTACTGGCAATCCCAGCATCCACTGCCTATGCAAATTTGCGGTTTTAACTAATTTTAAACTCAAAGGAGCCATCAGATTTATTATATTGTTAAAAAATATTTACCTATTCTTCTTTTTAATAGTCCAACAGTGACTTTATTTGTCTTCTGTAATATTTTGTTGTGCAGGGCCCTGTTCCACAAAGTGATCTTAGCCCTAAGATTACCTTAAGCGCATAGTTACCTTATGCCATTAAGATGATCTTAGCGCTTAGATCGCTTCGTGGACTGGGGCCCAGATGTCTAATTTACTAACAGTGACTTTATACGTCTTCTATAATATTTTGTTGTGCAGATGTCTAATTTACTAACAGTGACTTTATACGTCTTCTGTAATATTTTGTTGTGCAGATGTCTAATTTACTAACAGTGACTTTATACGTCTTCTGTAATATTTTGTTGTGCAGATGTCTAATTTACTAACAGTGACTTTATTAACAGTGACTTTATACGTCTTCTGTAATATTTTGTTGTGCAGATCACTACGAAGAGATCGCGTCCGTATTACGATCGGGGATCACCACCAAAAGAAGAGAGAGCGGGAAGAACAGGTGTTTGAAGTGCAGCACCTCATTCCTCATGAGCGATATAGCAGTGAGTCGTAAAGCAGTGAAATCAGAGGTTGTGTCCACAACAGGCGTGCTTGAACAGTCCTCTGATGAGAGTGTGCCAAAAATTACCCACACCACACCACCACACCCACACCACAGTTTACTAGGTCTTTGAGAATTGAAAAATTTGCATAAAGCTATGTTTTCATATGTCTGTGTTTCCTGTCCAATTTCCATGAATCTGTGAGATAGGCTAATGTATCTTTGCCATGTCTATGTTTCCATAGCATCAACAAACCAGACATGATCCGTGTACAAGGGGCGGGACGTAGCCCAGTGGTAAAGTGTTCACTTGATGCACGGTTGGTCTAGGATCGATCGCCGTCGGTGGGCCCATTAGGCTATTTCTCGTTCCAGCCAGTGCTCCACAACTGGTGTAACAAAGGCTGTGGTATGTACTCTCCTGTGTCTATGGGATGGTGCATATAAAAGATCCCTTGCTGCTAATCAAAAAGAGTAACCCATGAAGTGATGACAATGGGTTTTTTCTCTCAATATCTGTGTGGTCCTTAACCATATGACACCAGATAACTGTAAATATAATGTGTTGGGTGTGTTGTTAAATAAAACATTTTTTTCTTTGTTTCTTTCATACAGTCAATCTGGTACTTGAGTTAAAGTTTCAGTGAATTTATTGTTTTATTTAACGATGCACTCAGCACATTTTATTTATGGTTATATGGCATCAGACATATGGTTACGGACCACATAGATATTGAGAGAGAAAACCCACTGTCGCCACTTCATAGGCTACTCTTTTAGATTAGCAGCATGGGATCTTTTATATGCAGTATCCCACAGACAGGGTGATACATACCACGGCCTTTGATATACCAGTCATGGTGCACAGGCTGGAACGAGAAATAGCCCAATGGGCCCACCAACGGGGATCGACCCCAGACCGACCGCGCTCCGAGCGAGCGCTTTACCACTGGGCTACGTCCTGTCCCTAGGGAGAGGGTAGTGTCAAAGTACCCAAAGATGAACAAGATATTTTATTTTGCTTTCATGTAAAATACTCAAATGTCATTGGTTATTTAGCCTTGGACAAAACCCTTGTACCTCGTGTGGGGGGAGTCAGATCTCTTCTACCCCACCTGTAACATCGGACTGTTGTTATTGTATTAATGCGCTATGAAAAAATTCGTCTGTTACCAACGTAAATAAAACATGGCTGTCAAATGATTTGCCAACCACTTGGCTCGGGGTACAAGAGCATACAAGTCCATAAACCCCTTGTGATGCTTGTACAATTTATAATATCTTCCCCACTAAAATTAAATTCATTATGTTCAAACATTAAACCAGGTAGACTAAATGTGCAGAGAAGGGGGTTCAGGTGTTGAAGGTCAAAGTGATTTTTCTTTTTTTTAATATAATTTCTGTCGGATCATGACTTGACCCCCCACTCCCAAAAAAACACAACACACAACAACTTTGCTTGTCACAGTCCAGGACCCCCTTCCCTATAAAGACTGGATTTTGGGGGCAGTTTGAAGTTTTTAGGAGGGGTACACCCCACCAAACACCCACACCGGAATCTGCACCTGTAAACATACATAAGATACAAGACCACAATGTTCTGACTTATCTTATATTCATGTTCAATTTTTTATCACAAACATATTTCACTGGCTTAGCAAGATTTTTATATTGGGGGTGGGGGCATCCACACTGTCTCCGAGTCATGTTATAGGGTAACCAGCAAATTTAAAAGGTAGTGGGTAGAATTTGTTAATAAAATAGGGTAATTGAATAACAATTCTCATTTAATTGTATATTAATTTTAACATTTCCTCATTTCTCTAAAGGGGTTACAAATGATTTCGACATTGCTTTGATAAAACTGAAGCCGAAAAATGGACGAGGAATCCGATTTAGCGACTATGTTCAGCCAGCCTGCCTTCCATCAGCGTCAACAAGATACACCGTGGGGATGAGGTGTCTCATTTCTGGCTGGGGAGACACAAAAAGAGGAGGTTTGTACTACAGACCATGAAACAGATAATACCAACCCTTAGTTCAGCCAGCAAACGTTTCGCTAACATTCGCAAACAAACTGATTGGTTCCCAACATGGCCATTTGGTTTACTGTGAAGTGCATAAACCAGTCTAGCAGACGGTTTTCTGCTCGGTCTGGCTGAATTCGGTCCTGACCTCACCGTGAGAAAACTGAGTGATTAATTGTTTCACTAACTTAGATTAAGGGAAGCCATTTAAGATATTACCATACTGACCTTTGATATTTAAATCCTTTTGTAGTTAATGTACCGAGTTCTTTTTCAATTCACATGCTAAGGGGAGATAATTAATTTCCGTAAACTAGTCTCAAGAGATATTTGTTTTCTTTACTTATTTTCATGCTTATATCCAATCAAGGTTCAAGCACACTGTACTGGACACACACCTCAACTATCTGGGCTGTCTGTCCAGGACAGTGGGTTAGTTGTTAGTGGTTAGTGAGAGAGAAGTCAGTGTAGTGGCCTTACAGCTACTCATTGAGTGGTTAAACTTGCTCTGGGTGGGAGCCGGTACCAGGAGGCGAACCCAGTACCTATCAGCCGTATGTCTGATGGCCTAACGACTATGCCACCGAGGCTGGTTCAAGAGATGATGGGAAGCCACTTAAACATCGAGGTCAGGGCCCATCTTAGCCTACAAAATCGTAAAACCATCGTAAGCTATGATGTCTCTGTGGCATGTGCTGTAGTGAAGTCAAAAGCTACAATGGTTTTACGATTTTGTAGCATTAAGATGGCTTTGAAAATATGAGCCCTGAGCTCATAAAACTTTTAGAGCCCTGAGCTCATAAAACTTTTAGAGCCCAGACTCAATCGCACATACAATTTGTATGGCGTTGTCATAACATTAGTGTCTTAGACTATTGGAGTGTCGAGTCGAGACTTTTAAAGTTTTATTAACACCAGGCCTGGCCTCTAGTGTACTCAACAAAATTAATTAAGGGCCAGTAGTCATTTTAAGCATTTTTGTTTAAATATGATAAAGAAAAAAAACTAGCTTATTCTGTTGTTAGGTGTTGATATTGTGGCATGTTCTTAAACTTGATGAATGAATGAATGTTTAATGACACCCCAGCACAAAAATACACATCGGCTAATGGGTATCGCTTAAACTTAATGAATGACACCCCAGCACAAAAATACTCATCGGCTAATGGGTGTCACTTAAACTTAATGAATGACACCCCAGCGCAAAAATACTCATCAGCTAATGGGTGTCACTTAAACTTAATGAATGACACCCCAGCACAAAAATACACATCGGCTAATGGGTATCGCTTAAACTTAATGAATGACATCCCAGCACAAAAATACTCATCGGCTATTGGGTGTCACTTAAACTTAATGATTTAAACAACAATTGACAGTGAACAAAGTGACAAGTATTATTACAAACCAAAGTGTAATCAATGAGTAATTTTCATAAATGCATTTAAAACCCACTGTGTTGCTTTAATCGATCATCATAATTCTGTGGTTGCATTGCAGAATAAAACAAAATAAAATAAAACAAGGAGTCAATGTTGTTGTTTATTTCCAGGGAGCACACAAATCCTGCGAGCGGCAGTTGCGCCGTTACTGTCACATAATACCTGCAGACGGATGTACAAGAATGCAATCTCGTCACGGATGATGTGTGCTGGGTATGTCGAGGGTGGAATAGATACTTGTCAGGGAGACAGTGGTGGCCCGTTAGTGTGTGAAGTAAACGGTAAGATATTAAAATTGTTTTTTTTATTTATATTTTTTATTAGTATCATCATAAGATTATTTTCTTATTTTTCTTTGGTTTTTAAGTTGTTCCATTAAGGATATTGTCATAAACATGATTTTCTATAAGAAGTGTTTGTAAAAAATTTGGTGAATTTATCAATGTATAACAGTGAATTTTTTTTATAAAATAGCATAGCATACATAGCGGAGTGATTTTATTAAAATATATGTTAATGTATACATCAATAAAGTAACAAAAAAATAACAAACAACTCTTATAATTATATACAACACCACTCGTTTTTTTATAAATACACATCAGTCAGTTTCTAACGTCCATTCCATGACCTGTTTTATGTAATGACGTCCCATTTGATGAAATGACATAATTTTCGGAGGTTTATCAAAAAATAACATTCAGTGGTTTAGCACCATCATCCATTCAGAATAAATTGTAATACAGCGGAAAAGTTTGTAATTATATTGTGAGGAGGGGGCATGCAAACAAACATCCATCCTGGTAAGTCCTATTATGATTGTAAGACAGGCCAATATATATGGTGGAGGAAACATAATATGTGATTTTGGGGGCGCATGGCCCCCGCCCTTTGGTTAAGCCAATGATAAAAAATTATTTTAGAACGAGGATATACAGTCATGCAGAAAAGAGGATATTATTATTTCTCCTCCCCCATCAGTAATTAAAGATGATATTATTATTTCTCCTCCCCCATCAGTAATTAAAGATGATTTTAAATTGGCAATTTTTACAGAAGTTTAATACTATTAGGCAAACTTGCTGAAATGGCCTCCTCTATTAAGAAGCCACAATGACAATGTTTATTCATAAAGATTTTAATATTCAGATATTGATCTTAATTAGTGATATGAATGTGTGTAGGATGAGGAGTTGGGGAGGGAGATGAGGTATTTAAATTGGTCAATCCTGTGAGTGTTGCTTCTCACACTGGCATTGCCATGAGGGTCATGCCCCCTCCCTTTGAACCACACCTGTTTCTTTTCCCACTTCCTTTTGTATTTGCCTGTTGCCCAATAACAAGTCATAAACAGTGTAGGTGCCCTCACCCCCACCCCATAAAATCCTGACTATGTCAATTGCCGCATACCTATACCAGGTTAGCTTAATATTCTTACGTTCTTATTGTCTATATCAAAGGTACTCAGCACATTGATTTATAAATCACCGGCTGTCAGATGTCAGTTTGACACAGTCTTCAGAGATAACCCATTACATTTTTCAATTAGTGGATCTTTTACATGCACTTACCCACAGACAGGACAGTACATACCACAGCTTTTGATGTACCACTACAAAGTGTAGATTGAGGTAACAGGTGTGTTCTGCCCATATTAAAGCTGCAGTCTTGAGTATATTTTTATTATTTAATCATTTACAACAGAGCATCCACATCAATTCTCTACCATCAGAAGCCATTCTTTGATATCATATTACTAATATACATTTTAACACTGACAGATGGGCTGCTATTTCACTCTGACATCATATTACTAATATACATTTTAACACTGAGAGATGGGCTGCTATTTCACTCTGACATCATATTACTAATATACATTTTAACACTGAGAGATGGGCTGCTATTTCACTCTGACATCATATTACTAATATACATTTTAACACTGAGAAATGAGCTGCTATTTCACTCTGACATCATATTACTAATATACATTTTAACACTGAGAGATGGGCTGCTATTTCACTCTGACATCATATTACTAATATACATTTTAACACTGACAGATGGGCTGCTATTTCACTCTGACATCATATTACTAATATACATTTTAACACTGAGAAATGAGCTGCTATTTCACTCTGACATCATATTACTAATATACATTTTAACACTGAGAGATGGGCTGCTATTTCACTCTGACATCATATTACTAATATACATTTTAACACTGAGAGATGGGCTGCCATTTCACTCTGACATCATATTACTAATATACATTTTAACACTGAGATGAGCTATTTCACTCTGACATCATATTACTAATATATACTACTCAAAAGAATTTAAGGGTCAAAAATTTATAACCAAATAAGTTTCAGAGTGTATTAGCTTGATGATGTAAACTACACCAATTTTTTTATTTATTGTTCCATATTTACAAAAAACCACAAATAAACGTCACTATATACAAGAAAGTCACATGACATGCTGTCAAAGTTGAAGGTTGTCAAACATGGATTTTACACATTAGAACATTCGTTTAATAGTGTGTGAATCCACCCCTGGCGCGAATACACTCGACACATCGTTGCCTCATGCTGTTGATCAGACGTCTGAAGAACTCTTGGGGAATGGCCTGCCACTCTGCCACCCAGATCATGAAGGTTGGCCGGAGGGGCATGGTTATCCCGAACTCTCCTGCCTAATTCGTCCCAGGCGTTCTCTATTGGGGCCAAGTCAGGCGAATATGCTGGCCAATCCATCCTGGCGATACCTTGTTGTCTGAGAAAGTCCGTTACGGCGCGGTGGGGTCTGGCATTGTCATCCTGCAGAACTGCCCTGCCGCCAATCTGCTGAAGGCCTGGGAGAACCAACGGCCGGATAATCTCATTCAGATAGCGGAT
Source organism: Gigantopelta aegis (assembly GCF_016097555.1). NCBI lineage: Eukaryota > Metazoa > Mollusca > Gastropoda > Neomphalida > Peltospiridae > Gigantopelta > Gigantopelta aegis. The sequence continues at coordinate 15,866,900 of NC_054706.1, forward strand.
TCCATTCAGATTGCCATCCACCACATAGAGGGGGGTCCTGTGGTGGATAGAAATGTCGCCCCACACCATGATGCTGCCACCACCGAACCGGTGACGTTGTCTAACGTTAACGTCAGCGAAGCGCTCCCCAGGACGTCTGTAGACACGAACCCAACCGTCGTTGAACTGGAGACTAGCGTGCACCAGTGACGTCTGGCCGTTCTGTGACGTGGTAGGAGTGGTGGTCGAACAGCCTGGCGACGGCAGCGTAGATTATTGGCTCACAGACGATTGCGTATGGTTTGATCAGACACTCGAGTTCCAGTCGCAATCCGCAGATTGTCACATAATCGGCGTGCAGTGGTTGTGCATTGACGTAGAGCCATATTGGTGATGTAGCGGTCCTCTCTATTTGTAGTGCTTCGGGGTCTTCCCGAACGTGGACGATTTCGAACAGAATTCGTTGCTTGGTACTGTTGCCACAGTCGGCCAACGACACTCTGACTGACACCAAGTCTCAGAGCAACATTTCTTTGCGTATTACCATCCTGAAGCCAAGCAATAGCCCTTCCTCGATCTTCGATAGTCATGAAGTCGTACCATTATCGAATTTGGAGTGTGCACCGTACACGAACGCAAGCTCCAATTATACGGAAATTCAGCATTGGGAACATGGAATACACGTGCAAAGCGTGCAAATGAAGCGCTTTGTGAAAAAGCAAGTTATGGGCACTTAGCAGACCTTTCGCTTTCGCCCTAATTTACGTGCAAATGTAAGCATGTTTTTGCCATTAGAACTAGTCGACAGTGTCAATGACAGTGGATTTTAATTCATTTATGGGTTGCTTAGACCCACTTTCGTCAAAATGGAACAATACCATGCGTGACATTATGGTCTAGCTAATATAATTGACATTCAGAAAATAATGTCGAAAATATCGTCTGACCCTTAAATTCTTTTGAGTAGTATATACATTTTAACACTGAGAGATGGGCTGCTATTTCACTCGTGTGTCATAAAGTACAGTGAAACCTCTTTAAACTGGACACCCACATTTCCAAGTAAAAAGTCTGGTATTGGAGTATCTGAGAGGTTTTAATCTGTACAGATATTTTAAAATGAACCATTAAAAATGTCTGGTTTTGAAGGAATTCGTGTTTATAGAGGGTCATGTTTTGAGAGGTTTCCCTATAATAAAAAAAACCCACATGGTGACAGTCCTGTATGTTGTATGACAGTAAATGTTGATACTTTAGTTGTTTGTATTTTGTATTATTAAATGATGTTATAATATCGTTAAGTTTATTAAAACTTTAGTTGTATTTGTATTTTGCGTTAGTAAATAAATGTAATAATATGGTGTTAAACTTAAAAAGGATTATGTTTTTTGTTTGTTTCAGGTTTGTACACCCTGCTTGGTGTGACATCGTGGGGTAATGGATGTGCAAAGCCATACTCGCCTGGCGTGTATTCCAACGTGAAAATGTTTCTGCAGTGGATAGCACATACTGTGCAAAAATATTCATAGCCTGAACTGTTTGACATTTTGTTACTTCATTAACTCCCATGGAGAGACACATGGTTTTATTCCACATATTGTGTTTGTGAAATTATTAAAATTGCTGAGAATTAAAAAATATTGTTATATTTTCACTCCTGGTTTAATGGCTTTACTCCTCCCCATTGAGCCTAGTGGTGCAGTCACTCTGGGTTGGAGTCGGTACTGGAAGGAAAATTTCCTCATGTTTTATTTTTAGTTTGGCCAAACATTTCTCCTAAATTAAAAGGTGAAGGGTGCACTGGTTACTTCAGAGTTTACACTTGTAAACACGAGTTTTAAAGCATTTAGGATACTATTGTCAAGACATAGTTGGTCGAAACAATAATTAATAACACACTCGAATGCAGCATTAGGGCCTAATATGGTAAACTGGCAGACGGTGAAAGAAAAAGAAGAGAAAAAGTCAGTAACATTAATATTTTTATTCAGTGAAATATATAATGATCTCTTTTTCAAAACTTACAATATTCAAATACCTGATAAGAATCACAAGTTTGAAATGGAATACCCATTAAGCACTTTATAAAAATTCTGATAAGAAATTTTGTTTTAAAATTATTGGTTAAATACAAAATTTTGGCGATAGGTGTATCATTAGTCATGTTTTATATATGCAGAATGAAAAATGAAATTTCAACCGACAAAACAAAAAGGACAGTATATCAATTATCTAGTTATATTTTTCATAATGATAAATCTTGAAATAAGTATGTGTTCCTGCCAGCATCCGATGTAGGGCGATTCCATAAACTAATGGACAGGACACGACCCACAAACAATTAAGTTAATCATTAATATTTGGAATACTTTTGTAGTAGAAACCCATTAATAAAAGAAAATCAAATATAGAGCAGACATTATTTTTCACAATGAGCAAGTATTGCCATTTTATTTACATATTAACCAGTTTTTCTTTTACAAATTGCAAATAATTATTTTGCTGGGTTATTTTATTCCCAATTTGTTTATTAATATAAAATCTGTTAAAAGAGTCAATTAATTTGGTTACACTATAAATATCCTGTACCACAGGTCCTGCATGACAGATGACTAAAACTTACTTTATTAATTATGATAAATAAAGAAATAAAACAATATGCAACGGATACATATTCATCTTGCTGTGAAAATACACATAAATCACAGACTTGTTCTTGTTTCTAACTGGTGTCAGAATTCATGTCCTGGGGCCTAATTCACAAAGCTCTCTTAGGCTCTGCTAGACAACAAAGCATCCTCTTGCCAGACTGCAAAGTTGCGAGAGTTTAGTGAATTAGGCCCCTAATTGACAGTTAACGGGTTCTAGTTTTCAGATATAGGTATTGAGGTTAAAATCATTACCATTAATGAAATACTGTAATTCAGACTCTCTAGATTACATACAATTCAATAAATCAAGTCTTGTCTACATTACACAACCAAAAACATCACTGAATGTCCTATACGACAGTTTATGAAATCACCCTCCAGTGTAACAATACTGGTGTCTACCTGAATCAATTTTAATTAGAAATATTTTAAACATCACCAAAATAAATATCTGGTAAAAAAAATAAAAATAAAGCCAGCAGGAGTAACTTGTGGAAATACTTTCTTTCTGTTTGTCCATAAACTGTTTTTCCATTGCCATTACCCCAGTAGGGCCATTCAACAGTTACATAATGTAAAATCTGACTTTTTGTATTTCTTCTCAGAAAATCTTTTGTAGTGCTATGACCACCGTTCTAAAATTGTACATGACAACAAAATTAGTCTATTTTCACTGGCACCATGATGTGCAAAATGATTTGGTTTTCTGTTTGTATTTTTCTATTGGTTTCCTTGGTATTAATAAATCCTTGATAAAAAAAATCATCAGCAATAGACAAATTATTGCCATGACCACCTGTATTTACATTATGAATAAAAATATCATACTGGGTATTGCTTTGAAATGTTACACACCTCTTGATAAACACCCTCACTCAAATATACTGTGATTTCACCAACCCTGTCCTTATATTTGTTGGATAACCCCATCAAAAAAGCACTAGCTGTTCATTTAATGACAGCCGGTATGTTCACCACCAAACATTATCTCATTTATGCAATTTAATCTTATGTGCAATGTGTGTAAAACATTGGATTATGTTGCATATAAAATATTTTACTCATGCCAATAGTACTTTCTGTATTTGATGTGTAGAATTAGTAAAGAACAATTATTATAGAATTATATTAAATAGACTTCCATTTTGTATTGTTTTAGGTTCAAAGAAAAATCATTTTAATTTATTTGAGTAACAAATTCAAATTATTTAATGAATTTCATAAACAATATGAAACCGTAGCAATATATATTCCACAATGATCTGTTTTAAACAATGTGACATAGTGAAATTATTTAAGGAACTGAAAAATGCCAAATACAGGCTTCTGAAAATTGCAAGAACCAGAAGATGGTGGAAGTGGATTGGCCACGTGCTCTGAAAAGAAAGACACACCTGTCACCAGAACTGCAGTACGCTGGACCAATGAAGGCAAAAGAAAGAGACGACATCCGAAAACAACATGGCACTGAACAGTGGAAATAAGAGATGAAGGAGACAGGACACAGTTAGGGCACATCGAGAGATTGGCAATGGATAGACCGGTGTGGAGGAACTTCGTCGCTGCCCTAAATGCCACTAGGCGTGACAGGAAATGATAATGATGACGTTCATAATTGGTATAGAAAAGGTACACCCTCGGTGGTGGAAATTTCAACAAGAGATGAAGCTTGCCGAGTCCCATGGTAAAAAATTTCACAACCGAAAGTGCACTTTTTCTATCCCACATGACCGCATATGATGAAGTCTTTTTCTCCCATTCATTCAAAAAATAAACCATTATTTTACACGAACAAAAAAGGCTGAAAAAGTAACTGCTTTATTGGACAATTTTGTCATAAATAAACTACACTATCATATTTGTTGCATCTGTTTCATGTGTTAAATATAATTTAACACAACAAAGTAACAAGACGGCTTTTATAATGAAGGTTTTAATAACAACATATTGATCCAAAACTAGGCAACTCGCATTAATATGTCATATACCGTTATTACCAAATGAAGTAATATTCTCCATGGAATGGGTCCGTCTTGCATAGCTAGACTAGGGATGGGAGAAAACGTTTTCCAGGGAATACAGACCCCCACCCCCCAATTTGAGAAGTGCCCTTTTCTCAATTTATTTGAATCTATCACAAGATCTAACATAATTTTAAAATGATTGATGTCACATGGGACGACATTAGATGGCAGCTGTAGCACTGTCCGATATTCACAAAAATGTCTAATGTGTCCCCTTCAACCTCTGGAAAGACGGGGCTTGTTATAATTGTTCCCTTTTAAACCTTCATTGTGTCTTTCGTTCTGGACCCACCTCACCAGAAAGGTTAGATACACCCCAGGTTATGCAAAAAAAAATGGAAGGAAGAAAATGTTTTATTTAACCACACACTCAACACATTTTATTTACGGATATATGGCGTCGGACATATGGCTAAGAACCACACAGATATAGAGAGAGGAAACCCGCTGTCACCACTTCATGGGCTACTCTCTTCGATTAGCAGCAAGGGATCTTTTATATGCACCATCCCATAGACAGGATAGCACATACCACGGCCTTTGATGTACCAGTCGTGGTGCACTGGCTGGAGCAAGAAATAGCGCAATGGTCCACTGACGGGGATTGATCCCAAACCGACCACTTTACCACTGGGTTACGTCTTGCCCCCCAAAAAGAAAACGGGTTACCTGAAAAAAACCCACTGGAACCCATAAATGTGTTAGGCAAAATTTCAGTTACTAGAGGTCTCATGTATATGTTCAAAACTGATGTTAGAAAGAAAGAAAGAAATGTTTTATTTAACGACACACTCAACACATTTTATTTATGGTTATATGGCGTCAGACCATACAGATTTTGAGAGGAAACCTGCTGTCGCCACTACATGGGCTACTCTTTCCGATTAGCAGCAAGGGATCTTTTATTTGCGCTTCCCACAGGCAGGATAGCACAAACCTTGGCCTTTGTTGAACCAGTTATGGATCACTGATCGGTACAAGTGGTTTACACCTACCCACTGAGCTTTGCGGAGCACTCACTCAGGGTTTAGAGTCGGTATCTGGATTAAAAATCCCATGCCTCGACAAAACAAAATAGAAACAAAAAGTGATGTTAGTGTCCGACACTATAAACAGATGTGATGAGACACATCACTCTGTAGTGGAATAGTAAAGGTACAGACCCTAGTTTCAGCCCATGAAAATGAACACTAAGTTTAGTTAATCTACAAACCTGTAACACATTTGGATAAAGTTACAACTGAGTGAAACACGAGTCTGTGACTTTGAAATGGTGAAATACCCTCTAAAAATAGACTAAACCTCTACTCCATAAATGTTACCTCTCAGACACATGTGCATTTTTAAAAATATTAGAAATGCATTTTGTGATATTAAAAACACCAGGATGACCAAAAACACTTCGAATGTATGGAAATGGCTAATCTGTACAATAAAATCTAAGTAAAGTGTGACTTCAGTTATCAAAAACGGCTTTAATAGTAAAAACTAGGGTATGTACCGTACCTTTAATTCAACATCAGTGAAGATCTTGAACTGTATGAGTTAAAAAAAAAAAAACATTTATAAAAAGAGAATGAAGAAAAAAAAAAAGAGGAAAAGAATATTTATAAACACCCCAACTTTCTAACACTTTTAGCAACACTTGGTTTAGATGGTATGAGAGAAAACTGTTGTAGCCACACAGGTACTCATACTGAACAGCAGCAAGGAGTCTGTTACATGCACTTTCCCAGACAGAGTACATACAAGCTGGTTTATGCACCACCAGTCGTGAAGCACTGGTTGAATTGCTCATTAAAGTAATGAGCCCAACATGAAAGTTTCAATATAGTATTATAATTATAGCCATAGCATTTGGCTAAAACAATAACTACATGTATTACATGGTATATACAAAGCAATAGTGTTTAAAACACATCACAAAATTCACATAAATTAATATATATATATATATATAAAAAATATATAAAGGATATCTCTTCCCCCCCCACCCACCCCAGAGTGTCTTGTGATATTATTTATCAGCACGAGTTGATAAAAGTATGAAATCCTCAGATTTCATACTTTTATCAACGAGTGCCGATAAATTATGATATCACAAGACACAAGGTGGGTATTCTTTTTATCATCCATTATCATTCTTTTCATTTGCGACAGATATAAACAGTGTCAGTAATGTGGGTTGAATGTCAGCGGTAGACTCGTTAACTAGCAGAACGACAGTGGCGTGACGTCACTAATGGTAGGTTTAGCAATGAAACAAACACAGTGACATAACAAAACATTGTCTTGTGATTAAAATTTGACCAATCAAGATTATAAGTGCCAGCAATATCTCCTACAAAAGCCTTTAATGGATGATAAAAAATAAAATATATATATATATATATACTGTAAACCGTATTAATATTGCGACGTGTTTTTTTTGCTAATGTATACCTTAACGCATGTTCGCGACGTGTAAATTTCGCGAACGACCCTTGACATTTGAAAACAAAAAAGTGGATAAAGACAGCTCACTGTAATTGTTATAAAGTTACTGTCTGTAAATCAATATTCTGCTATCCTACATCAAGCAATTGTGCCTGGTACAGAGTCTATAGAGGGGATTAGGCCCTACCCACCTCACCAGTATTAGAAGCACACATCACAGCTTCAGTTGTTAACTGTTAACACCCTTTGGTAGATAAAACAACAAACGATTAGTCGCCATTGATTGAAGTTACATAAAACAATTAACGATTAGTCGCCACCAAGGAGAGCTCGTGTATAGGCTGTACCTGTTGAGTGAATCTTTTTGTGATTTTTATTCTCAAGAAAATATTTCAAAACAAAACAAATTACTTTAAGCACACTTCAAACTGGAAAATAGTGCTTGCGTATTAATTTCGTGACATAAGGTTGGACGCGAACGACGCAAAATTTATACACACGCATTTTTTTCATGGTTTACAGTATATAATATTGCATATTTTTACCCAAAACAATATCAGACTAGTACCAGTAGACTGATATGTCCAGTTCATTACCACAAGTAACTGAGCAACTGTTTTAAAAGTGGCCCCATAACAAAACACCACCCGCATGGATGGCTGCTTTCACATCCTACAGAATAAATGTATATATATATATATATATATATACTGATGGAAATAAAGAAATAAGGGAACATGTAGTATTTGAGACCAAATTTAACTCACTACTAGAGTAGTTATGCCTGTATAAAGAGATGTAATGTCAGGGTTCATAGTCTTAAAGACCAAACAAATTCAAAGACTTTCGAAGACTTTTACTTGCCATTTTCAAACACTTTTACACAGCGGTCAAAGACAATAGAATGCGATAAAAATGCCAAATCAGTTTGTTTAACGTTGCTGTCCATGGCAAAAAATTGTGTTTTTTTTTTAATATGATCAGGACAGATTAAACCTTGTAACTGGAAAATATCAAATACATGCAGCTGTAAGAGATATCATCATTGCTTTGGCTATGATTGGTGAGAATTTAAAGACGTTTAATTCAAAAGACTTTCAAAGACCTAAAAATAATTTTTTCAAATGCAAACTTTCCAGGAATTTAAAGACTGGTACGAACCCTAAATGCGAGACTGAAAGCCAGTCATGTGGCACTGAATGTCAGTAACACAAGTAAAGACGACGGTTCTGGTTACAGTCAATATTTATTTATGTCTTCCCTTGTTTCTTTGCATCAGTATAGTTTGTATAAGTGTTAAATTATTCTAGCACTAACCATGTCCTTGCTTTGTTTAAGAGTCTTTAATCTTAACACAAAGTTCAGACTCCGTACCAGTTTGTCAACAGTACAAGGTAACCTTGACGTACAGGTATGATTTGTGAAGTCTAACTCTTATAACACTGTTGGCACCAACCATGTCCACTGTTTGGAGCTGTTATTCTTACACACAACAAGAGTTTGTCAAAATCACATCTTGAAATCTATATTATTGTTAGCATCTAGCCACTAATATTTTATGCAGAAAAATATATTGGATATATAATTACAATCGTTAAAAAAGTATCTGTTAGTTGATAACATTTTTTAATAATTGCAGCAAACTCAGGAATGTCCCTTTAAAGTTAAATGCAATAACAGTGTGTCCTAAACACATCCTGAAGTCTATATTATTGGTAGCATCTAGCCATGTTATGTTGTCTGTCTGAAGTGTTTATTCTCAAAACTAAAGTTCAGATGCAATAACAGTTTGTCATCAAAGCATCCTGAAGTCTATATTATTTCTAGGAACCATGTTGTCTGTTTGGAGATGCTATTCATAAAGAAACGTTCAGACAAATAAGAATTTGTCCTCGACACATCCTGAGGTATGGTTCATCAAGTCAGACTGTAATATTAGTCTGTTTTGTCACACTCTGTTCAGATGTTCCTCTTCACAGAAACACATTAGTTTCCCCACTACAGATTCTCAATTATAGTCTATAATACTAATAACACCTATATGTATTGTCTTCTCTTGTTTTACAGTTTGGTCTCTACTCATCTCATGGTCTCCAGTTAGCCGTGTTCTCTATCCTAGCTTATTCTGACTTTTTTCTTATTCTTAACTGATAAATTCAGCTGCAACACAATCTTTTTTCACTACGTATCACAAACCACAGCTTATAAAGTCTGGGGTTTCCAATACAGCATCTATTACTAATAATATTATTAGATTTTCCACTACACATTTTGAATCACATTTTACAAAGTCTAAATACAGCTGTCCCACCTTCTTTTAAATCAGCTTTATAAAACTTCTCACAGCTAGCAATGTTTGGCACATTTTATAATTCATGAAGTCTGTAATATTGCTAGCAACTATCTATGGCGTCATCACCTTGTTGAGACTCTTCACTCCATGGAAACACAACAGTCAGTCACTATGGCTTCACAAAGCCTGGAACAATGTTACAAAATATCCAACAGTGTGCTGTATTTGTACATGTAGCTTTCAGGTTTTGTTCACTCTGCATTTCTATTGGTTTAAATGTGGTCGATAAACAGTGATATGCTCATGTACGGTTTAAAATAACAATTCTGTAAACTGTGTATTTGCAGTAAGGAGCAAAATTATTTATTCTTAATTTTGCTTTCATGTAAGCCCTGCAAAATAACTGTTCTGAATGTTCCAAACTATTTGAAAACATGGGATACCTTATATGTGACATCATTTTAATGTTTTCAGTACACACATTATAAAGCAGATCAGAGGAAAATATACAAATTGCATCACTATTCAAAAGAAAACCAAACCAATTATATCACTATTCAAGAGTTTTAGCTTTTGGTCGTTTTTCCTTTAACCAAAAAGCAATTTTAATGCAGGATTTTCAATTTTTTTTATAAAATTGAAATAGCCTTTATTGGAAATGAAAACATATGTAATGTCATCTCCTGATATTTGGCTTCAACATGGTCTGGTTTTAACTTTACTTTATCATAAAGTTAACCTTTAAAACAATGGCAAGAAGTCTGTAACAATACAACTGTCTGCTATCTATCTTTCCTTTGGTATCACTTTGTCCTAAAGTCTCTTGTAATACTAATAATACTGTTAACAGCTGGCTACGTCGTCCATTTGTTGGTCAGACTTTCCTCTTCTTAGCAGGTGGTTCAGCCGGTGCTCCTATCAGCTTGTTTTCTTCGTACCCTGAATCAGAACAAAACACACAGATCAGAACATTTGTAGCAAGACTACGATAGATGATTTAAAAGATGAATTTTAAAGAAAGAAGGGTTTCGTTTCGGCAACAATTAAAAAAACTAAATGAGTTTATTTTGTTATATTAATAGTGAAATAATATATTTAAAAAAAAAAAAAAATTAATGTTAAAAAAAAAAATTTGCTCCTTTAAATGTGACAATGGATTTGGGGTGATAGGGTAAAATATTAAACCTTTTTCTTTCCTTTTTTCGTTGGCCTCTTCTTGAATTTCTCGGATTGCTCGGTTATCATCCTCCTACAAATCATAACAATGAAGAACAGCTAACTAAGGAACCACAACATATAGCAAAAATAAAACATGACAACATTTTTCCTATGCAGTAGTTTTTATTTTTAAAAATTATGTAAATCAGTAGATATTTTGGAAAAAAATATCCCTAATACAACAGGATGAAAATGACATTGAGCCACAATATCCAAATCTACTGTAAGCTTGTCACAAAAAACAAAACAGAACACAAAAACAACAAAACAACAACCAACAACAAAAACCCCAACAACTAAGGACAGAAACATTTTGTAGGTAAACAAATTCAAAGGATTATCATCTCTGAATACAGCTGGCATACACTTTATAACTATCAAACACCAGTCATAAAAAACCCAGACACCTACATGCCTCATAACCCTACAATTTAGGAGACATGGCTAAAACACCTAAATAATATAAGACCTAAATACAAAAGCATTGCAGTCATTAGTAACATAATAACAGGAGAGGAAAGGAAAATACTTGTGTAATGCCACCCCAGCACATTTTAAACTACAGGGATGTGAGAGGGGCTGGCACAAAAAAGCTTACTGCGGCTGGGATCAAGGGGCTGCTCAAGGGCCGCTGAAGAAAACTGCCAAAAATTGCATGCAATGCTAACAAATCTAAACTGGTTATAATTTATAATATAAGGCACACATCATAAACTTGAAACCGTGAAAACATGCAAACGAACCTTGTGTGGTCAACAGTACTGAACATCATGGTTTTTTTTTTTTTAGACGAAATGGAAAAGTGCATTTACGAGTTTCCGCGTAGCTCTCACATCCCTGAAACTATGACTATATTAATGTCTAACAAATGGTTATTTGTAAGAGAAAATCCACTGTGGCCACATAAGACTATTCCTACCACAAAACAGCAATGAATCTTTTGTATACGCTTTCATAAAGTTTCTTTTGTTTAATGACACAACTATTATTAATCATCAGCTATAGGATATCAAACATTTGGTAATTTTTTTCTCATAGTCTTAGAGAAAACATGCTAAATTTTTCCATTAGCAGCAAAAGATCATTTACAAGCACTTTCCTACAGACAGGACCACACATACCATGACCTTTGTGCAATCATGATGCACTGTTTGGGATGGGGAAAACCAATTAGAGAATGGGTCCACTGAGGTGGTTCGATCCTACAATGCAAGCACCTCAGGCGAGCACTCTACAGACAGAGCTAGATCTCACCACTTGTGCTTGCCCACAGACAGAACAGCACAAACCACAGGCTTTCATGTCCCAATCATTGGGCAATACCGGGGGTCGAGAAAAATCCCCCAAATCCATCGCGGACAACGGATCCTACGACCTACTGCACCTCAGATGACTGATCTACAACTGAACTACATCCCACTGACCAGGAAGTAACACCACCTCCACACATTACACAGCTCAGGGCTAGCTCTGCCACTCGACAAATTCGCCAACTGCGAATTTTAAACAACTGGCAAATTTTATTTAAATTTTGCAAAATAATTACTTGTAATGATTGATATTATGCTGAAAATAATGGTGGGTTACTGCAATATCTGAAGTTAAATAGATAATTTTGTGAAATATTCTGCACACCCAAAGATAGCTCTGCAATTTTTGTCTAAAGCGATACAAAAAAGAGAAGAATATGCTAAGTATTTTGGGGAGAATCCTGCTTATGAACCTGTTACAAGTTATCCAGTTTTCTTGTAACAAAATAATAAAACCAAAGTACCATAACTGAAGAAAGCTCCCTCTGTTATTTTACTATTACCGAGAATACCCATAATGCCTAGAACTGGCAGACTTACATCTGGGTTTGTCCACAGAGAACAGGCTTTACACTTAGAACAGGCGTGACCCGGTTCACGGACATGACCGCAAAAGTGATTATAATCAATCTGCAAAGAAAGAAGAGAAAATTATTGATTAAAATAACCCACTGAATTGTTTCAACCAGATTCAGGTACAATATAAGCTGCTATACTGAGAGTACGAGATTGGACAGATTTCACCATGTTAGTCTTTTTGGCATAGTGTATTAGTATTTAAACTAGAACACCACAATTATTAGCCACTGGGTGAATTTTGTGATAATTGTTTCATAGTCAAATTCTAGTTTTAATTAGCTAAACAAAATATAACAAAATTAAGGCTTTTAAAAGAATAATTGTATTTAATACATTTCGATTTTTGATAAGTTAATAATGAATTCAATATATTCAACTTCAATTACATTTGTTGGCTTGTCGTATGACAGCTTAAACCACAGGCTATCCTTTTTAAGTGTAGTCATCAATTCTAAAAATCTACCACACTCTCATGAAAAAACCTAGGGAACTGGTTTAAAACCTTACAAAACCTAGGGGAGTGGTTTAAAACCTGACAAAACCTAGGATACTGGTTTAAAACCTGGAAAAAACTAGGGGACTGGTTTAAAACCTGAAAAAACTAGGGGACTGGTTTAAAACCTGACAAAAACTAGGGGACTGGTTTAAAACCTGACAAAAACTAGGGGACTGGTTTAAAACCTGACAAAACCTAGGGGACTGGTTTAAAACCTGACAAAACCTAGGGGAGCAGACACTTGACATAGGGTCAAATAACAAAATACCAAATCTAAAGATATACCAGTCTATCTTTTCACAAGATGAAGTTTAGGTTTTTCTTATTTTCTAAGAAATAACAGTCTTTGCAATAACCAGACATACAAGAATAATCAAATCTTTATTAGCCTGTCATGTTCAAAATAACCAATAAAACAAAGAAAGGAATTCAAGCTGACTAACAAATCTGATCTAAATCACTCTCCAACTTAAAACCTACAAGCTTTAATCCCGATTGCCTTAACCAACAGACCTAATATTCAGTCTGTGTGCTGGTGTAATCAGAACTAATCAGTGCACATGCATAACAGTTCCATTATTTTCTATTTTAATACATAACATCTGGGGTTTACAGCATCCAGATCTGGAGATTTCAACTTGATTGTTAACTCAACAACACTAAAGAAACACAACGCTGCAATCACGTTGGGTTTTCATTCAACAACACTAAAGAAAAACGACGCTACAATTGTGTGAAGAATGGTGCACTCACGTTGGGTTTTCTGCAGATGTAGCACATGGTGGCGTTGCATGTGCACACCATTTTGTTACAACCTTCGTCCTTCATGAATTTCTTCTTACATCTGTGACACGTTCTAACCTTCGCTTCCGTCATTTTTTCTTCACTGCATTAAAAAGGACAGAAAAAAAATCACAACTCTGATAACAATAAGATTTACAAATTAAACTTGTAGTAGTTTTTCTTGTTTTCTCTTTCCAACAGATTGTGCATGAAACGAAAGCTGACCTCTCATGTCAATTTGCTGACCAGAGTGATAAAATTAGTCATGTTAAATAAAATCTGATAATTTACTAACACTCATGTAACAATAGGAAGGAAGGAAGGAAGGAAGGAAGGAAGGAATGTTTTATTTAATTACTGGGTACTGGTACTGGGTTCGGATCCCAGTCGAAAGATGGGTTTTTTAATCCAGATACCGACTCCATGTGTAAACCACTTGCACCAACCAGTGATCCATAACTGATTCAACAAAGGCCATGGTTTGTGCTATCCTGCCTGTGGGAAGTGCAAATAAAAGATTCCTTGCTGCTAATCAGAAAGAGTAGCCCATGAAGTGGCAACAGCGGGTTTCCTCTCAAAATTTGTGTGGTCCTTAACCATATGTCTGACGCCTTATAACCATAAATAAAATGTGTTACGTGCGTCGTTAAATAAAACATTTCTTTCTTTCTAAATAAGTGTGGTAACTTTATGCTTGATCACACTTCTTTTTTTTTACTTCACTGATAGTTTGAGGATTTTTAATTTTATTTTTTTTCAATTCTTTAAAACCACAAATATAGGATACTTCTTTGCCAAAAACAATTTACTGATGAATCAACATATAACTGTCTTCTTAGAAAATATAAAAAAGTACATTACATTATTCTTCTCCAAAAGCTATTAACCTTGTTAAAATTAAACTTAAAATGGATTTTTATTCAAAAGTAAATTTATTCCTTTACAAAAGCAATTTGATTGACATTTCATTATAAAACTTACTACTGTTTTCTCAGGTGTGACTCGTCTTTCTTTTCGAGTTCGTTGCACGGAATACCAATGTGATCGCTCCACTCCTCCTGGCAGTACCGACAGGTCTCCTATAGAATACAACATATCAGACTTTTACTAAAATTTTACTACAGGACATTAAACTTGTGCAGCAATCCATTAAAGGGAAATTCCTGATTTTGTAACCATAATAACATGTTTTTGACTACCAGATTGCTCCCCAATCAGGCTTCCGAGAATTGAAAACTTGCGTAAACCATTTACAATTTGGTTTAGCTGAATTTGTTTTTGCGTAACCTGTCATGACCATGTAAATAATGTCATCAAATCTATGCGATGCTCAAACGAAAAATGTTTTGTGCAAAATATACTTACATGATCAACACGTGAATGAAACTATCGCTCTTGGAAATTTCAGAGGCCTGCCATTTCACAAAATAAATGTTGAGATTTTAAAACCAGTTGAGGTATAAAATGAAGTATTACGTACCTTCATACAGGTGGGTGTTTGGCACTTAAAAACTTTGTCTCCGGGGGCCATGATTACAGCATAATCACAGTGTGGACATCTGAAATAATAAACAACTCTAACTTTAATAAGTTTAGTCGAAATTAAAATACACACAATTTTTGCAACTGTGCCGTCAACAAACATTATTTGCATGCTTACAAACACCTCAGTTATCTATCTCAGCTAACCATTTGTAAATTAGCTGTCTGCCAACACAACTTAGCAAGTTCAACATATACATAAACCATTTATCCTATAACTTACCCATGATATTCATGTCATAAACCCATCTGATAATTTAGTGTATTAACCCGGTTAATAATGGTATGCAAATTTGCAAGGTCTATAGGTAATGTGTTGCTATGGATGGGTCATTTGTTTACAAGCCAACAAGACCTGTATACACGAGCGTAACATTTTCAAAGATTTAGTTAAAATACGTGACATCAAACTAATTTGTGCTAATCGTGATGACATCATATTACCGATGGCGGCGACTTTAGTACTGAGATTTACTAAAAATTGAATTAAAATGTTATTTTAAAAGTGTTATAAGATAAATAGAATTTGCTACTCATGTTTTTTAATATGTAAAATATCAATCTTGTCTAGTTAAAAATACCGATTAACATAGACTTGTTGATATTTTCCATATTAAAAAATACTTGTGACGAATCCTCTATTTAAGTCCTGGCATCCCATTTTACCAAACAACATCATAATGATCCAGGGCTAGCTTGCCACTCGCCAATTTTGAATTTTAAGAATATTTGGCAAATTTCATTCTAATCTGGCAAATGTTATGAACCCAGTACTTACCAGTTTTAAACCTATTATCTTAACCACTGAATCCAACCAGCTTTAAACCTGGTATCTTAACCACTGAATCTGACCAGTTTTAAACCTGGTATCTTAACCACTGAATCCAACCAGTTTTAAACCTGATATCTTAACCACTGAATCCAACCAGTTTTAAACCTGGTATCTTAACCACTGAATCCAACCAGTTTTAAACCTGATATCTTAACCACTGAATTCAACCAGTTTTAAACCTGATATCTTAACCACTGAATCTGACCAGTTTTAAACCTTGTATCTTAACAGCTGAATCCGACCAGTCTTAAACCTTGTATCTTAACCACTGAATCCGACCAGTTTTAAACCTGATATCTTAACCATTGAATCTGACCAGTTTTAAACCTGATATCTTAACCATTGAATCTGACCAGTTTTAAACCCGATATCTTAACCACTGAATACAACCAGTTTTAAACCTGATATCTTAACCACTGAATCTGACCAGTTTTAAACCTTGTATCTTAACAGCTGAATCCGACCAGTCTTAAACCTTGTATGTTAACCACTGAATCCGACCAGTTTTAAACCTGATAACTTAACCATTGAATCCGACCAGTTTTAAACCTGGTATCTTAACCATTGAATCCGACCAGTCTTAAACCTTGTATCTTAACCACTGAATCCGACCAGTTTTAAACCTGATATCTTAACCATTGAATCTGACCAGTATTAAACATTGCATCTTAACAATTGATACCGACCAGTTTTAAACCTGATAGCTTAACCATTGAATCCGACCAGTTTTAAACCTGGTATCTTAACCATTGAATCCGACCAGTTTTAAACCTGGTATCTTAACCACTGAATCCAACCAGTTTTAAACCTGATATCTTAACCATTGAATCCGACCAGTTTTAAACCTGATATCTTAACCATTGAATCCGACCAGTATTAAACATTGTATCTTAACAATTGATACCGACCAGTTTTAAACCTGATATCTTAACCATGGAATCCGACCAGTTTTAAACCTGGTATCTTAACCATTGAATCTGACCAGTTTTAAACCTGGTATCTTAACCACTGAATCCGACCAGTTTTAAACCTGGTATCTTAACCATTGAATCCGACCAGTTTTAAACCTTGCATCTTAACCATTGAATCCGACCAGTTTTAAACCTGGTATCTTAACCTCTGAATCCGACCAGTTTTAAACCTGGTATCTTAACCACTGAATCCAACCAGTTTTAAACCTGGTATCTTAACCACTGAATCCAACCAGTTTTAAACCTGGTATCTTAACCACTGAATCTGACCATTTTTAAACCTGGTATCTTAACCACTGAATCCGACCAGTTTTAAACCTGATAACTTAACCATTGAATCCGACCAGTTTTAAACCTGATATCTTAACCATTGAATCCGACCAGTATTAAACCTGATAGCTTAACCATTGAATCCGACCAGTTTTAAACCTGGTATCTTAACCACTAAATCCGACCAGTTTTAAACCTGATATCTTAACCATTGAATCCGACCGGTTTTAAACCTGGTATCTTAACCATTGAATCCGACCAGTTTTAAACCTGGTATCTTAACCACTAAATACGACCAGTTTTAAACCTGATATCTTAACCATTGAATCCGACCGGTTTTAAACCTGGTATCTTAACCATTGAATCCGACCAGTTTTAAACCTTGCATCTTAACCATTGAATCCGACCAGTTTTAAACCTGGTATCTTAACCACTGAATCCGACCAGTTTTAAACCTGGTATCTTAACCACTGAATCCAACCAGTTTTAAACCTGATATCTTAACCATTGAATCCGACCAGTTTTAAACCTGATATCTTAACCATTGAATCCGACCAGTATTAAACATTGTATCTTAACAATTGATACCGACCAGTTTTAAACCTGATATCTTAACCATTGAATCCGACCAGTTTTAAACCTGGTATCTTAACCATTGAATCTGACCAGTTTTAAACCTTGTATCGTAACCATTGAATCCGACCAGTTTTAAACCTGGTATCTTAACCACTGAATCCGACCAGTTTTAAACCTGGTATCTTAACCATTGAATCCGACCAGTTTTAAACCTTGCATCTTAACCATTGAATCCAACCAGTTTTAAACCTGGTATCTTAACCTCTGAATCCGACCAGTTTTAAACCTGGTATCTTAACCACTGAATCCAACCAGTTTTAAACCTGGTATCTTAACCACTGAATCCAACCAGTTTTAAACCTGGTATCTTAACCACTGAATCTGACCATTTTTAAACCTTGTATCTTAACCACTGAATCCGACCAGTCTTAAACCTTGTATGTTAACCACTGAATCCGACCAGTTTTAAACCTGATAACTTAACCATTGAATCCGACCAGTTTTAAACCTGATATCTTAACCATTGAATCCGACCAGTATTAAACATTGTATCTTAACAATTGATACCGACCAGTTTTAAACCTGATATCTTAACCATTGAATCCGACCAGTTTTAAACCTGGTATCTTAATCATTGAATCCGACCAGTTTTAAACCTTGTATCTTAACCATTGAATCCGACCAGTTTTAAACCTGATATCTTAACCATTGAATCCGACCAGTATTAAACATTGTATCTTAACAATTGATACCGACCAGTTTTAAACCTGATATCTTAACCATTGAATCCAACCAGTTTCAAACCTGGTATCTTAACCATTGAATCTGACCAGTTTTAAACCTGATATCTTAACCATTGAATCCAACCAGTTTCAAACCTGGTATCTTAACCATTGAATCCGACCAGTTTTAAACCTGATATCTTAACCATTGAATCCGACCAGTTTTAAACCTTGTATCTTAACCATTGAATCCGACCAGTTTTAAACCTGATATCTTAACCACTGAATCCGACCAGTTGTAAACCTTGTATTTTAACCATTGAATCCGACCAGTTTTAAACCTGATATCTTAATCATTGAATCCGACCAGTATTAAACATTGTACCGTAACAATTGATACCGACCAGTTTTAAACCTGATATCTTAACCATTGAATCCAACCAGTTTTAAACCTGGTATCTTAACCATTGACCAGCCTCGGTGGCGTCGTGGCAGGCCATCGGTCTACAGGCTGGTAGGTACTGGGTTCGGATCCCAGTTGAGGCATGGGATTTTTAATTGAGATACCGACTCCAAACCCTGAGTGAGTGCTCCGCAAGGCTCAATGGGTAGGTGTAAACCACTTGCACCGACCAGTGATCCATAACTGGTTCAACAAAGGCCATGGTTTGTGCTATCCTGCCTGTGGGAAGCGCAAATAAAAGATCCCTTGCTGCTAATCGGAAGAGTAGCCCATGTAGTGGCGACAGCGGGTTTCCTCTCAAAATCTGTGTGGTCCATAACGACATGTCTGACGCCATATAACCGTAAATAAAATGTATTGAGTGCGTTGTTAAATAAAACATTTCTTTCTTTCTTTCTTTCTTAACCATTGAATCCGACCGTTTTAAACCTGGTATCTTAACCACTGAATCCGACCAGTTTTAAACCTGATATCGTAACCATTGAATCCGACCAGTTTTAAACCTTGTATCTTAACCATTGAATCCGACCAGTTTTAAACCTGATATCGTAACCATTGAATCCGGCCAGTTTTAAACCTTATATCTTAACCATTGAATCCGACCAGTATTAAACATTGTATCTTAACCACTGAATCCGACCAGTCTTAAACCTGGTATCTTAACCACTGAATCCAACCAGTTTTAATCCTGGTATCTTAACCACTGAATCCGACCAGTTTTAATCCTGGTATCTTAACCACTGAATCTGACCAGTTTTAAACCTTGGATCTTAACCATTGAATCAAACCAGTTTTAAATGTGGTATCTTAACCACTGAATCTGATGGGGATGGTATACGACTAAAGTCACCTGACAAGATCTTCCAGATCAGCCAAGTTGAGATCGGACTCGCGAATCCTTTCTTCATACTGCTTTAACAGATTCTCGGGCAGAGAGCGTTTCATCTCACCTGAAGTGAGAAATAAAAAACGTTATAGATATCAAACATCCATTAGACTTAATACAATATCCTGCATGTAAAGGTGCTGTCCTTCAAGTAACAGAAGTGGACATATTAAGAATAGAAATAACAGGTACAAATTTAAATTATAACCGCTGGTTTGTCATGTAATGTGATCTAATTAGGTTTAATGATACCAAAGTTAAAAAATTATGCAATTTCATTGGTTTATCGTAAATATTAACATTATACATTGATAACTTAATATTAACCAATCAAGAACAAGCTTACAAACACATTTATTATATAACATGGTTGTCAACATGTGCAAATAAGATTGTAAAATAACAACATTTGGTCAGGTAGCATTTATTTTAAATGTAATTCTACACCCAGTAACAATTTATTAAAAAGGCAGTGAAATATTGCCTGCTGCTGCCTGTTAATGACATCCCCGAACAGGTGCAGAAATTCATTACTAATCAACGAAATGTACAAATGCTGACTTCTTTTGTGTAAAAAGTAAAGTTTTCTTTGTTTAATGACACCACTAAAGCACATTGCTTTATTAATCATCAGCTACTGGATGTCAAACATTTGGTAATTTTGAAAAAGTCTCAGAGAGGAAATCCGCTACATTTTTCCATTAGTAGCATGAGATCTTGTATATACATCATCCCATAGACATAGCACATAGCATGGTCTTTAATGTAATAGTTGTTGTGCACTGGCTGGAATGAGAAGTAGCCCAATGAGCCTACAGAGATTGATACCAGACCGACGGCTCATCAGACGATTGCTTTATAACTGGGGTATGTCCCACCCCACTTCTTTTGTGTAATCGATAAAGAGATAAATCTAAAGTAACTTAATGAAAACAAGCTAGCATTTTATGATTGATGTACAAACTTTTAAAGTTGCAACAATCAGACACATTTAATTTTTAAAAGGAGCATTTTGTTTGTACCTATTCAATACAATAACATCATGACGGATTATTTTGTTATTTACAATTCAAAGATAATTCATATGAACGACTATATCGTGATCATTATTTCCTCATGTAGACGATGCAAGTGAAAACTTACTGACAGGGAAACTCGCTTCACAATCTGCTGCCATACAGGCCAAACCAAGCTGAAAATTAAAAAATACAGATTGTTAGGTGATGAGCTTGTGCTGGATAAAATTTATTAAACAAGTTCGTCATTTGTAGTATTCCCCTAATGATTGTGAACAAACTGTACCAGAATTAAAAGTTGACAGAACATGATTGATGTTCTCTATAATACTGACCATCGATTACTAATCAAAAGTATGTAATTCCTGTCTGTGATGAAAGTTAAAGTTAAAGATTATTTTGTTTCACGACACCACTAAAACATTGTTTTATTAATCATTAGCTAATGGACGTCAAACATTTGGTAATTTTTATACATAGTACTAGAAAGGAAACCTGCTACAAATTTTTTGCCATTTATCACTGTGACAGCCTTTGATATACCAGTTGTGGTGCACTGGCTGGAACGAGATTTCAAGAACCCAAATGAGCCCACTGATCGATCCTAGATTGACCAGGCATCAAGCTAGGGATTTTACCACTGGGCTAGGTCCTGCCCCTCTGTGATAAATGCAAATAAAAGATGCCTTGCCGACATTCTGTAAGAGTAGCTTGTCGACATTCTGTAAGAGTAGCTTGTCAAGTTAGGTGTTCAGATAAATGCAAATAAAAGATGCCTTGTCGACATTCTGTAAGAGTAGCTTGTCAAGTTAGGTGTTCAGATAAATGCAAATAAAAGATGCCTTGTCGACATTCTGTAAGAGTAGCTTGTCAAGTTAGGTGTTCAGATAAATGCAAATAAAAGATGCCTTGTCGACATTCTGTAAGAGTAGCTTGTCAAGTTAGGTGTTCAGATAAATGCAAATAAAAGATGCCTTGTCGACATTCTGTAAGAGTAGCTTGTCAAGTTAGGTGTTCAGATAAATGCAAATAAAAGATGCCTTGTCGACATTCTGTAAGAGTAGCTTGTCGACATTCTGTAAGAGTAGCTTGTCAAGTTAGGTGTTCAGATAAATGCAAATAAAAGATGCCTTGCCGACATTCTGTAAGAGTAGCTTGTCAAGTTAGGTGTCCAGATAAATGCAAATAAAAGATGCCTTGCCGACATTCTGTAAGAGTAGCTTGTCGACATTCTGTAAGAGTAGCTTGTCAAGTTAGGTGTTCAGATAAATGCAAATAAAAGATGCCTTGCCGACATTCTGTAAGAGTAGCTTGTCAAGTTAGGTGTTCAGATAAATGCAAATAAAAGATGCCTTGCCGACATTCTGTAAGAGTAGCTTGTCAAGTTAGGGTGTTCAGATAAATGCAAATAAAAGATGCCTTGCCGACATTCTGTAAGAGTAGCTTGTCAAGTTAGGTGTTCAGATAAATGCAAATAAAAGATGCCTTGCCGACATTCTGTAAGAGTAGCTTGTCAAGTTAGGTGTTCAGATAAATGCAAATAAAAGATGCCTTGCCGACATTCTGTAAGAGTAGCTTGTCAAGTTAGGTGTTCAGATAAATGCAAATAAAAGATGCCTTGCCGACATTCTGTAAGAGTAGCTTGTCAAGTTAGGTGTTCAGATAAATGCAAATAAAAGATGCCTTGCCGACATTCTGTAAGAGTAGCTTGTCGACATTCTGTAAGAGTAGCTTGTCAAGTTAGGTGTTCAGATAAATGCAAATAAAAGATGCCTTGCCGACATTCTGTAAGAGTAGCTTGTCAAGTTAGGTGTCCAGATAAATGCAAATAAAAGATGCCTTGCCGACATTCTGTAAGAGTAGCTTGTCGACATTCTGTAAGAGTAGCTTGTCGACATTCTGTAAGAGTAGCTTGTCAAGTTAGGTGTTCCGATAAATGCAAATAAAAGATGCCTTGCCAACATTCTGTAAGAGTAGCTTGTCAAGTTAGGTGTTCAGATAAATGCAAATAAAAGATGCCTTGCCGACATTCTGTAAGAGTAGCTTGTCAAGTTAGGTGTCCAGATAAATGCAAATAAAAGATGCCTTGCCGACATTCTGTAAGAGTAGCTTGTCAAGTTAGGTGTTCAGATAAATGCAAATAAAAGATGCCTTGCCGACATTCTGTAAGAGTAGCTTGTCAAGTTAGGTGTTCAGATAAATGCAAATAAAAGATGCCTTGCTGACATTCTGTAAGAGTAGCTTGTCAAGTTAGGTGTCCAGATAAATGCAAATAAAAGATGCCTTGCCGACATTCTGTAAGAGTAGCTTGTCAAGTTAGGTGTTCAGATAAATGCAAATAAAAGATGCCTTGTCGACATTCTGTAAGAGTAGCTTGTCGACATTCTGTAAGAGTAGCTTGTCAAGTTAGGTGTTCAGATAAATGCAAATAAAAGATGCCTTGCCGACATTCTGTAAGAGTAGCTTGTCAAGTTAGGTGTTCCGATAAATGCTAATAAAAGATGCCTTGCCGACATTCTGTAAGAGTAGCTTGTCAAGTTAGGTGTTCCGATAAATGCAAATAAAAGATGCCTTGCCGACATTCTGTAAGAGTAGCTTGTCAAGTTAGGTGTTCCGATAAATGCAAATAAAAGATGCCTTGCCGACATTCTGTAAGAGTAGCTTGTCAAGTTAGGTGTTCCGATAAATGCAAATAAAAGATGCCTTGCCTACATTCTGTAAGAGTAGCTTGTCAAGTTAGGTGTTCCGATAAATGCAAATAAAAGATGCCTTGCCGACATTCTGTAAGAGTAGCTTGTCAAGTTAGGTGTTCCGATAAATGCAAATAAAAGATGCCTTGCCGACATTCTGTAAGAGTAGCTTGTCAAGTTAGGTGTTCCGATAAATGCAAATAAAAGATGCCTTGCCGACATTCTGTAAGAGTAGCTTGTCAAGTTAGGTGTTCCGATAAATGCAAATAAAAGATGCCTTGCCGACATTCTGTAAGAGTAGCTTGTCAAGTTAGGTGTTCCGATAAATGCAAATAAAAGATGCCTTGCCGACATTCTGTAAGAGTAGCTTGTCAAGTTAGGTGTTCCGATAAATGCAAATAAAAGATGCCTTGCCGACATTCTGTAAGAGTAGCTTGTCAAGTTAGGTGTTCCGATAAATGCAAATAAAAGATGCCTTGCCGACATTCTGTAAGAGTAGCTTGTCAAGTTAGGTGTTCCGATAAATGCAAATAAAAGATGCCTTGCCGACATTCTGTAAGAGTAGCTTGTCAAGTTAGGTGTTCCGATAAATGCAAATGCCGACATTCTGTAAGAGTAGCTTGTCAAGTTAGGTGTTCCGATAAATGCAAATAAAAGATGCCTTGCCGACATTCTGTAAGAGTAGCTTGTCAAGTTAGGTGTTCCGATAAATGCAAATAAAAGATGCCTTGCCGACATTCTGTAAGAGTAGCTTGTCAAGTTAGGTGTTCAGATAAATGCAAATAAAAGATGCCTTGCCGACATTCTGTAAGAGTAGCTTGTCAAGTTAGGTGTTCAGATAAAGATAATAACTAGTTAATGACATAGGATATCGGCTTTATCCTGTGAAGGTAAAAATGGGAAATTTCTCATTCAGCCTGAACAAGATATAAAGCAGATATCCTACATCATTAGCTAGTTATTACCTTTATCCTGCAAACCATAAAAAGGGGAAAAGCTATTATTTCTGTTATTTCAACTACATTGTACAATAACCTAGAGGTCAAATGAGCAGTTTTGTAATGTAGCTATGTGTGTGACGTCAAGTCATAATCTGCTAGTATATTTTTATGACTTTGCTTGAATCGGTCACCATAATCGATCGATAGAAACAGTGGTTTCAGGATAAAAGATATTTTTTGGAGGGTATGGAGTTCCTCAATTCCATCTACGGTTTTTTCTTTCTTCATGATTATGAAAAAAACATCAGCTCTACTTTTGATGGCAGATGTCACATACTTACTGATAAATACATGATAAATGGAGACGGTATTTCACCGCTGCATGTCACTAATTCTTTGTAAAGCCCATAACAATGTTTAAACTACTTTCTAACATTTCTAAAACCAATGCCACTATGCAATTTTTGACAGTGCGAACCATTAACCAATTTTTACCCGCTGGAAACAATCTTGGTAGTGACAGTATGTTTCTGTGAAACATACAAGGACCCATGCTTATAAAACCTAGACTTAATATTTAATGAAAAAAGTTATAGTTTGTTTTGTTTAACGACACCACTAAAGCACATTAATTTCCATCTTTAATGACGTTATACACATATAATTTGTATGACATTGCCATGACATTAAAGTCTCAGACACTATTAGAGTCCAAGTTTTATAAGCATGGGGCCAGGTGATTCAGTTAATTTTGCCTGTTACTGGCTTATATTAACAATATTAAGTATATGATTCATGTTTCTGATAAGCTGAGCGAAGAAACCAAACCTTTTCCCGATTCATACACAGCCTCCCTCATGGTTCTGATGACAAGCTGAGAGAAGAGAATGAATCTTTTCCGACCCATACACAGCCTCCCTCATGTTTCTGAAGACAAGCTGAGTGAAGAAAACAAACCTCTCCCCGACCCATACACAGCCTCCCTCATGTTTCTGACGACAAGCTGAGAGAAGAGAAAGTACCTTTTCCGACCCATACACAGCCTCCCTCATGTTTCTGACGACAAGCTGAGAGAAGAGAAAGTACCTTTTCCGACCCATACACAGCCTCCCTCATGTTTCTGATGACAAGCTGAGAGAAGAGAACAAACCTTTTCCGACCCATACACAGCCTCCCTCATGTTTCTGACGACAAGCTGAGAGAAGAGAAAGTACCTTTTCCGACCCATACACAGCCTCCCTCATGTTTCTGAAGACAAGCTGAGAAACGAGAACAAACCTTTCCCGACCCATACACAGCCTCCCTCATGTTTCTGAAGACAAGCTGAGAAAAGAGAACAAACCTTTTCCGACCCATACACAGCCTCCCTCATGTTTCTGACGACAAGCTGAGAGAAGAGAAAGTACCTTTTCCGACCCATACACAGCCTCCCTCATGTTTCTGATGACAAGCTGAGAGAAGAGAAAGTACCTTTTCCGACCCATACACAGCCTCCCTCATGTTTCTGAAGACAAGCTGAGAAAAGAGAACAAACCTTTTCCGACCCATACACAGCCTCCCTCATGTTTCTGACGACAAGCTGAGAGAAGAGAAAGTACCTTTTCCGACCCATACACAGCCTCCCTCATGTTTCTGACGACAAGCTGAGAGAAGAGAACAAACCTTTTCCGACCCATACACAGCCTCCCTCATGTTTCTGAAGACAAGCTGAGAAACGAGAACAAACCTGTCGCGACCCATACACAGCCTCCCTCATGTTTCTGAAGACAAGCTGAGCAAAGAGAACAAACCTTTCCCGACCCATACACAGCCTCCCTCATGTTTCTGATGACAAGCTGAGCAAAGAGAACAAACCTTTCCCGACCCATACACAGCCTCCCTCATATTTCTGATGACAAGCTGAGCAAAGAGAACAAATCTTTCCCGACCCATACACAGCCTCCCTCATGTTTCTGATGACAAGCTGAGCAAAGAGAACAAACCTTTCCCGACCCATACACAGCCTCTCTCATGTTTCTGATGACAAGCTGAGCAAAGAGAACAAACCTTTCCCGACCCATACACAGCCTCCCTCATGTTTCTGATGACAAGCTGAGCAAAGAGAACATACCTTTCCCGACCCATACACGGCCTCCTTGGCATAGTTCAGCAGACACTCTCTGCAGAAGAGGTGGCCGTCATAACACTGCACCATGCTCTCGAAGGGGTTCTCCCCGTAACAGCAGCTACACTCGATCAACTGTCCACTGTCCTCGTACTCATTCTCGTTCAGCTGCCATGCATACTTTTCATCAGCTTCCTACAACAATGGGGGAAAAACACACAATCATATAACAGGATTTAAGCCAATGATATTCACGGAACCACCAAATATAACTGCGGTGGAATTCTACTCAATTTTATTTATGCCTCTGAAAATTGTGTGAACACTTTTGTTTGTATGCTGCTTGCATCAGTCTCATTATGCTAACGTATATTAAAAAAATAAAAAATTGCATATTAAATTTAGGACATGATTTATGTGGTCGTAATGGGTTACACAAAATCAAATTGATTACCTAAAGATGTTTTGTACAACACGTAAATGGGCTGTGCTGATTTTCAATTCTTATAGGTCTGAAATGTACATCATAATAAATTCACTGAAACTTTAACTCCAGTACCAGATTGACTGTATGATGAACCATAACTAAAGAGTGGGAGGTTTTTTTTGGCTTTGTTTTTGTTTACGTACCTGGTCAACTCCACAAGATTTTTGGTTTGAGAAAAGTATTTTTATTTCAAACAATTATATCGTATTTTTGTTTTGAAACACTTCATGTGTTTACCATTAGTTTATATCAAACATGAATGAACTTAATCCATTGTGAGATAACTACTCTGTGTGTAACCATGCACAGTCAGTGACAGAAATAAGCAGAATTTTTTTTACTTACTCCAAAATTAAAACTGCACTGTAAATTTACCAGATAACCACTGATTAACATTCTGCTTGTCCGAGCAGATTTTCACTGATCAGGGACCTGTTTTATGAAGCATACAGTAGCTATGCACTTAAGGTGATCATAACGCTAAGATCACTTCATATAATGGTTCCCAGGACAAATGGACACGTGCTTATTATCAACACTGTTATAGTATATCAAAGAAGCAACTAACATCTTTAACTTCATTTTCCACCAATTATGGACTTAATATTTTTGTAAAAAAAGCCACCTCTTCAATGATATTTCAGTGCTGCCACCCACCCAAAGGAATACCTACCTGTTTTTCTGCAGCCAGTTTTCTCTTGATGAAATCAATTTCCTGCTCCAGGTGAGGGTCTGCTGGAGGAATACGTTTTACTATTCGCTTGCCCTTTAGTAAGTTCACAGTTATCGTGCCACCAGCTGTAACGTGATAAACATATTTTAATTTCTTTATATCCATTTAACATGACATTTATATAGTCTATATATAATTTACAATATTATTACAGTATAAAAATTACAGTATAAAGAGGACAGTATACAATCAATAACTATGCTTTCCAACGTTTGTACACATATAAGAAATGGCAAAAGTTAAAAACAAATACACGTATTATAATTTGCAAATAATCCTTCTGAAGTTTTGTATTTATAAAACGTTTTAAAATCGAGACTTCTGTAAAGTCTGAACTGATGCATGCTGTTTGTAAGGTATAACTTTCAATCTCCAGATTTTGTGAAAGATAATATTAAAACTTTAAAACATATAAACACTGGGCCAGATGAGCCTCCTCCCCTCCCTCAACAAACACACGTTATAAGAAAATGGCCTGTCATTTGCTGTAATTATCACATGAAACCGTGAAGGAAAAACAACAACATATGTACGACATATACAGAACAGCACTGAAAACGCACCATCAGTTGATGATAACAAATGTGAATGGGTAGTATATCGCCATATTGTTCGCCTCCATATTCGTGATTGAATGCTGCCAGCTGCCAGGACTCACCAAATGTTCAAGCTCTGCTGGGCTATGTGCTCAATGACCATATGTTGGACCTATCCTGACTGATCGACATCAAAATCAGCGCTGACGTTTGGCAGGAAGGTATCGTCATTGGAGATTAAAACGTTGGCATGGTGTGCTATTCTCTGACGAATCCCATTTTCATATAAGGAATGCTGATGGTCGGTTGCAGGTGTGGCATAGACGTGGAGAATGTTACCACAATGTGGGGCGGGATCAGTTATCATCACTGAACTTCACTCCATGTTTGCCGTGGCAGAATGAATGTCATTTATTACCGGGATAACATCTTACAAAATCACGTCATTCCCTTCTTTCATAAGCATCGGGATATGCACACATGTCAGCAAGACAATGCCCGAGCGCACACAGCACGTGTTACAACACAGTATCTAATGAACAATAATGTCCCTTTGCTTGAATGGCCAGCACTCTTCCCTGATTTATCGCCAATTGGGAATCTTTGGGATTACCTTGGTCAATGCATCTCACGTCGTCCATGAATGAATACCCTTAGAGAACTGGAAAACACACAACAGCAGGAGTGGAATGCTATCCCCCAGAACACTATTCGCAGACTTATCATGTCAATGAGAAGACGTTGCATGGCTTGTGTTGCTGCAGATGGTGGTCATACACCCTACTGACTTTTCATTGTGACCCCACGTGTCTTTCATACGTAGATGAATTAAAACTAATCAATGATTGTGCATCCTTTTTTGTTTGTTGTCATTATCAATCATCCATCTATTGCTGTTCACAAAAAAAAAAAATTCTTAGTGGTTCATTTTCAATGCTGTTCAGTATATATACTCTTCAAAAGAAGAAATTCAAAACCACATTGTCGTAACATTTGGAGAATTGATTTAATTATTGAATGGTGAGTCCGATAATTACCAAATGTTGCAGGATTGTTCACAATTCACTCTAGTCCATTGTGAGTAAGTGATAGGACACACCACCAAGGTCAAGGTTATCTGGAGTCAATACCGGGTGTGGCCTCCGCGTGTGTTGACAACTGCCTGGCACCGCCTGCCCATTGAAGCAACCAGAGTACGGATGACGTCCCGGGGGATGGTGGCCCACTCGGCCTGCAAGGCTGCTGCCAGCTCGGGCAGGGTCTGGGGCTGTGGTTGTCGCTGTCGGAGGCGTCGGTCCAACTCATCCCATAGATGCTCAGTTGGGTTTAAATCCGGTGATATCGATGGCCAAGGAAGGACATTAATGTTGTTGTTCTGTAGGAAAGCCGTTGTGAGACGTGCTGTGTGAGGCCTGGCGTTGTCATGTTGGAACACTGCGTTGGCGTTGGCCATAACTGGAACGATGTGTGGCCGGAGGATCTGGTCAATGTAGCCCTGTGCATTCAGGTTGCCCTGCACGTGGACCAGGTCAGTTCTGCCAGTGTGTGAGATGGCTGCCCACACCATGACACTACCCCCGCCGAATCTGTCCACTTCCTGCACGCAGTTTGCCGCATAACGTTCACCACGACGCCTATACACGCGACATCTTCCATCATGACGTCGGAGCAGAAATCGGGACTCGTCACTGAACCACACCTGTCTCCATCGCAGTTGAGGCCATTGTCGATGAATCTGGCACCACTGCAGTCGG
Source organism: Gigantopelta aegis (assembly GCF_016097555.1). Taxonomy (NCBI): domain Eukaryota; kingdom Metazoa; phylum Mollusca; class Gastropoda; order Neomphalida; family Peltospiridae; genus Gigantopelta; species Gigantopelta aegis. The sequence continues at coordinate 15,897,192 of NC_054706.1, forward strand.
AGTCGACGGTGTTGTGGTGTTAAGATGACACCTCGAACTGGACGTCTGGCACGAATTCCTACCTCACGTAGGCGGTTCCGTACGGTCTGGTCGGATATCCTGCGCAAACCTGGTATTGCTGCGGCTGTGGAGGTGGCAGTAGTCAATCGTTCCCGAAGGTGGCGTACCCGGATGTAGCGGTCCTGCCCGGGGGTAGTGACCCGTGGTCGACCGGATCTAGGGAGGTCACGTGTTGATCCATGTTGCTGGTAACGGTCCCACAGTCTGGAGATGGTGCTTGGGGACACATGGAATGCCCTGGCAATGGCCGTTCTGGATTCGCCTGCGTCTAGTCGGCCGATGGCATTGTTTCTCTGCGGTTCACTGAGACGTGGCATGTCCTGGATTGTCAACTGTCGGCCAGATACAGAGGCCAGGCAAGCGAACACCCTGCACTTTTATACTGTCGGTGTTCATGTTGCACGTGCAGACAACGCACGTGCAGTGGTGACATGGTTTGCACGTGGCTGCGTTTGTGCGAATATTCACATTTTGGAACTTTATTGTACAGTAGCTGCGTTTTATCGAATGTAACCGTAGGAATGTGTTTGGGACATGCAATGACCTTATATTCACAAAGCATGAACCGGTAGGAAACATAAAATCGGAGTTATAACCCATTTGTACCCTTTTGCGTTTCTTTTTTTGAAGAGTATATGTATACAGTGTTTGAAATAAGCACTTGTTCGTTTGTCTTAACAAGTGAAAATCTGCTCGGACACGCAAAATGTACCTCAATGGTTGTCCAGTGGACAAGTGAAAATGTCAAATGCAGTTTCATTTTAAGCAGTCCTTGTACTTGAATAAAACAAACCACTTATTTGGACAAGTATAAATATTGGCAGACAAGTAGATTTCAACAAGTACTTGTCCATTAACTACTGGTAGTGAAAATTTCTGCTTATTTCTATTGCTGGTATACACAAAAGATTGGAATTTGGTTTCACTCAAGTAGATTGACAATTTCCAAATGTGCCATGAATAACACAGACAAAAAAGTTTATAAAATTTTTAAGTTTTAGACTTAAGCTTTTAAAGGAAGTCTTACCCATAAATATCATGTAATCTGGTGACTTTACTAGTCATTAGTCTAGACTTTCTTGAACTTTTAAAGATATTTTCCTGGGTCTTCCCCAGCCCACCCATATACAATTTTTAAGCCTTAATCAACATAAACTAATAATATTACAATGTTTTGACATGAACTGCCTATCTTTTCTTGTGTTAATTTAAATGAGTAAAAAATTAATTATGAAATAATTTCGTTAACTTTCTATGAACCAACTTAAAATTTGACGACTGTCCATCTCTACAAAATGACATTTGAAAATTTCATGACTTTCCATGACCTATAAGAACTTTACACTAGTTAATTCTACAATGTATTAGATCAATCCAAGTTTTATTATTATCAAAATCACTTACCTCTCTCTGCTCTGACTTTGATGCTCTTTGGTGCAGGTCTGATCTTCTGATCTAAATACAACAAACACAAAACAGTGGGTTATTTCAAAATACAACTGGATATAACTACATGCTCATGGTAATAAATTGTGCTCAAAACTATGTCCAGTATCAAAGAGAAACAGGTGGGTCACAGAAGTATATTGCCCACCTAAAATTGTAGGGGCAACTTGACCCCAACCCCTCAATCAATGGACCTATTGGATAATTTTCCATTCCAACCAGTGCTCCAACACTGGTATATTAAACCTGGTCAAGAGTAGTTCAAAGGGCTGAAAGGAGTAGCTATCGTCATGACACTGGGCTCCTCAATCACGCTACTAACTTATTCCTTGTGACATTCCTACCACCTCTTGTAATCTAGCCTCATGCAAAAGCTTATAGGTGTGCGACCAGTAGTTATACCAGGCATACCTTTACATGTGTTTGGTATCTATTTTACGCTGAAAATTACATCAGTATGGAAGATGGAGCATTTTAAGGACAAAAGAAAATGAAATATGTGTATCTGAAACTATATTTGTTGTACTGCAATAGTAATACAAATTGTGTATCTGAAACTATATCTGTTGTACTGCAATATAGTAATACAAATTGTGGTTTAGTTGTAGATTTACGTTTACATGCAAAACTTATGTTTTGTAAAATTGGGCCCAGTAGGCTAAACATTAGTTACTGCCTACTTAAGATTGCACTGGTGTGTAGCATTAGTAGCAAGGAATCTTTTATATGCACCATCCCAGACAGGATAGCACATACCACAGCCTTTGCTATATTAGTTGTGGTGCACTGGCTGGAACGAGAAATAGCCCAATGGGTCCTCTGACGGGAATGGATCCTAGACAGACCACGCATCAGACGAGCGCTTTACCACTGGGCTACGTCCCACCCCTACAATAACTAATGAAAAGCAATACAATATCTAGACGGTACTACTGATATACTGACCTGCAACCATCCGGAATAACTAATGAAAACAATACAATATCTAGACGGTACTACTGATATACTGACCTGCAACCATCCGGAATAACTAATGAAAACAATACAATATCTAGACGGTACTAATGATATACTGACCTGCAACCATCCAGAATAACTAACGAAAACAATACAATATCTAGACGGCACTAATGATATACTGACCTGCAACCATCCGGAATAACTAACGAAAACAATACAATATCTAGACGGCACTACTGATATACTGACCTGCAACCATCCGGAATAACTAACGAAAACAATACAATATCTAGACGGTACTACTGATATACTGACCTGCAACCATCCGGAATAACTAACGAAAACAATACAATATCTAGACGGTACTACTAATATACTGACCTGCAACCATCCGGAATAACTAACGAAAACAATACAATATCTAGACGGTACTACTTATATACTGACTTGCAACCATCCGGAATAACTAATGAAAACAATACAATATCTAGACAGTACTACTGATACACTGACCTGCAGTTTTGTTCCCGGGAACATTGTATGCCTGTTCCATGGCATCAAAGAAAGCCTTGTAGGCAGGAGCATAGTGACCATTGAACATCCGCAGTACACGGGAGATGTCCTTCACAGAAACCTGAAACAATCAACAGTTATATAACAGTAACTGGAATAAACTAGAATGCCCAGGAATTATAGGTATATATAATTTATATAATGTACTCCTCTGATGCTACCGGATGGTGGCTTTGAGTGAAATAAAATTCTGTTCTTTCACCAACTGTAAACTGTGATGAACATCCACAGGTGCAACTATAAATCGAGTTTCATCCAAACGTTAAACTTTAAAGCAAAACATTTACACTGTCACTGCGGTCGCCATTACAAAAGTAATATGTCTATACATTCCCCCCACCTATATCTTTTCTTTGTACTTCGTAAAGGCGAGACCAACCTAACAGATGTATGTTTAATGATATCCAACTGCACTGGTTAGGGGCCATCTTAAAATTTCAAATAATATAAAAAATATTATTTAATGGATTTAGTACGAGGTTAAGCAGATTGTTAATTTGACCTAGTTTTAACTTTGAGATGTAATTTGGCTCCAGTTACTGTAAATAGGTTTTTCTTCTTAATTGTTTGCACAGCTTTCTAAATAAAAAAGGAATTTGCTGTCCATATTTGAAATGTGTGTAAATATAAATGTTATTGTTGGTTCTTGAGTGATAATCCCCACATGTTTCCCCTCAACCTGTGTCAGGATACCTGTATACCCTCGCTAATGCTTGGAGCAATACAATAATCCTGAAACTCGTTTCGTAAAATCAATACGACACACAAGCTCGTATAATAATCTCCAATTACCTTTTGAAAATCATTCTGTAAGCGTCTGGAGCAATCGTCCTCAGAGTAGAAACACCCGAGCTGATCATACTCTTTGAAATAGTCGATTTTATTTTCAACAACTATCTGATAGAAAAAGAGAAAATTTTAAGTAAAACCATCACACCTTTCTTTCTGCGGAACATTAAAAATATTTACCTACCTAAATCTGACAAGATACACATTAATAGCAATAGGTAAATGGAAGTCAGTTCACATGCATTTTACTTAAAGGTAACCTAAGTAAAAACATCAAACCTTTCTGCGGAACATTAAAAATATTTACCTCACTAAATTTGACAACATTCATGTTAATAGCAATAGGTAAATGGAAGTCAGTTCACATGCATTTTACTGAGGTAACCCAAGTGTTCCGTTACCAGTATGTGAACTGTTTTTGCATAACCTAATCACCTGCTTCAAACTTGCACTGAAATTTATCATCATCTGAAGTTTCCACTTTTTCATTACTTCCCAAGAAAAATATGACGTCAGGCTAAGCTTTATCGATTATGAGAGGGTGTGTGTGTGTGTGTGTGTGTGTGTGTGTGTGTGTGTGTGTGTGTGTGTGTGTGTGTGTGTGTGTGTGTGTGTGTGTGTGTGTGTGTGTGTTGCATAAGGGAATAAGTAAGAAGTTCCAGTTTGCTGTAATTAGTGTTCATCTAATAAAACTATCTTTGTTCTGCCGAATTAAACCGTGATTAAATTGGCTACATATTTCTGAACAAATTCACCAAATATTTCAAGTTCAGCTTAAACGACATAAAACAAATGGAATCATTAACCTGGCAGTGAAACAATTAGTTTGTCAGCACAGTAGCTTCAGTATTATTTTCCATTCACACCTACCTGCTGTTTCGGGACTGTAACAATGTTGGTTTTCTGAACCTTCGGATAATCTGCATATTCCAATAGTACATTGCAGACTGTGTTTACAGAGTGAGGACCAAAATCTAATCGAATCAGATCGGTCACATAGGTAGGTTCCACATTTGGGAAAAGCTGAAGCTGAAAGGTGAACAAAGAAAAATATGTAATAACTTGACATGTATATATATATATACATTGTATAAGACCTTAATAAAATAAATCCTACATTTTTATCCCCGCTGACCCCTAGGTTTTGGGGTTTTTTTTACTGGTCTGACTCATGACACTAATACATGTATGACAGCAAGGTGATACATAAAACCTCACGAGCCAAACTGCTTGTTAACCTGCTCTCTATCGTTAGTTTTGTTGCCAAGTCACATTCATAAAACCTTTCTAATGCTTTTGTTTACATATACCTTTAGGATCACCCACTTTAAATAGGAAGCTTTCAAAACAAAAACTTTGGTTAAAACACACACACACACACACAGTACCACAAATAGACACACACACTGTAACACACTTACACCACACAGAGACAGACACACCACACCGAGACAGACACACCAACAGAGATAGACATACAACACACACAAAGACAGACATACCACACATAAAGACAGACACACCACACACAAACACCACAAGGCAGACAGATACACCACACACACAGACAGATACACCACATACAAAGACAGACACGCCACACACAAACACCACAAGGCACAGATACACACCACACGCACACAAAGACAGATCCACCACACACACACACAGATACACCACATACAAAGACAGACACACCACACACACACCACAAAGCACAGACAGATACACACCACACACACACACAAAGATAGATACAACACACACACACAAAGACAGATCCACCACACACATCACCACCACAGACAGATCCACACAAACATGACCTACCACTTGATCCTTCATCTCTTCCACCTGTTCTGCTATTGACTGTTTTGGTGGCACCGGCATTGTGTTCACATCAGCAGCATCACTGTAGACACACAAGAAAATATAGTGAATGATTTGATTTCCCCATATATGTTGTTATTTTAATACATTTTGTTCTTATTAAGGGGGAGGGAACGCATGTGGTTATTATACATCAATTAGTAATTTACCAATGTGTCATTCCTATGTGAAAGCAGCCATCGTTGGTGACACTTCCCTGCCACACAATCTCAGATTTTGATACTTATTTTACAGCTGGGTCCCAATATTTAATTGGAGGCCATTTTGAATTGTGACGTCACCTGGCCAATGGGGTTCACCGGCAGGTTAATCCTATATCAACTTTTACTCTACACATGATGGCCTAACTGCACACAGTGGCATGTTAGTATCATATTTTGCACTATTATAACCTAACTCTACTACACTAATATGAGCCCAGTTTTGTATGTACACAGATATCTCTGTCACTGATCACTGAGGGAACAGGATGTTGATCAGTGGTAAAAGCGCTCACTTGATGTGCGGTCGGTTTAGGATCGATCCCCATCATTGGGCTGTTTCTTGTTCCAGACAGTACACCACGACTGGTAAATCAAAGGCTGTGGTAATGTGCTCTCCTGTGTCTGTGGGATGGTGCATATAAAAAATCCCTTGCTATTAATGGAAAAATGTAGCGGGTTTCCTCTCTAAGACTATGTTGAAAAAATTACCAAATGTTTGAGATCCAACAGCCGATGATGAATAAACCAGTGTCAGGCCCTCTGATTCCATGGAAACGATAGTTTCTGATACTGTGTCGGTAATATCACAGAAGCCAAATTTTGTTTCCCATGATTACTATATCGAGTACGACTATTTGACGGAACCTAAAAACAGTTTCCGATGGATTCCCATGATCACAAGGCACGGAACCAAAAAGGTGTTTCCCAAGAAATTCGAAATCCTATGGCCTGCAAGTCGTTGGCTTTTGAAAAACCATGGTGAGTGAAAAATCGCACACCTCAAAATGCTTAGGCAAGTGAAAAACCGCACTCATCAAAATGTTAAGGGCAGATGAAAACCAAGCATTATTAATTTATGAAAGAAAGAAAAAGAAATGTTTTATTTAACGACACACTCAACACACTGTATTTGGTGTGAGACATATGGTTAAGGACCACACATATATTGAGAGAGGAAACCCGCTGTCGCCACTTCATTGACTACTCTTTTCGATTAGCAACTAGGAATCTTTTATATGCACCATCCCACAGACAGGGTAGTACATATCCCGGACTTTGATATACCAATTGTGGCGCACTGGCTGAAACTATTAATTTATGAAATAATTGGTACATGTAAATGCAGAGACATATGTTGCAAAAAATTAACCAATAAACCAATAATGTTTTCTTCTAATTTTATGTTGCTTGGTTCATTAGTGTAGTCTGGAATTCTTTTCCCTTTCAGGAATGGAGTTATTAAAAAATTTCAGGAACGGTGCTGTAGAATTATAAGTATGACATACATGTACACTGATGCAGACAATTTGATTATTAAATTTCAATATGTACTATTCAGATAATTTGATGCACACAATTATATATTCCTTTTCAGTGTTAGATGGTTTGATGAACGTGCAGCTAAACATGTGTAGGAATCAACTTGTCTTGAATTTCAATATTATGTACGACACAATTAGGATTGTTGGGATGGGAAATCCCACTGGTTCTGAGGAGGTGGTTCAATTAGAACTACGACTCGAGCATCTCAGGTATGCACTACTGATTAATTAGATCCCTCATATTATTATTTTTATATTTTAAATAACTTGTTAAATGTAGGCCTACAATTGACAAGAGTTGGTTGGCGCACTGACATTCACGCAGAATTTTTAATTCAACAATTATGCAACCAGTCTCCCTCCCTCAACATTTTGTAACATGTCATTTGACCTACCACTACCAGTAACGAATGGCTGTGACATCTATGTCAAGTCAGTGCTACGTTATTGATCTAGAGAACGGTCCCAATGTTGTGGATTAAAAATATACAAACCCTTGACAAAATCTGGGCATGAGTTTGACCCGTACCCACCTTTCAATGGTTAGGGTAGTTTTAGGGTTAGGGTTAGTCTTTAGAGCCTTTGATATAGACAGGTAGGGGTCGAACTCTTTCCGAAATTTTTAATTGTACAGGAGCATAATAACTAGTAGAATTGATTTCCTCTGTTTTTAACTGTTCTAGGTCCATCTGTGTTTAGTGATCAAGTCAGTTAAAGTTTGTTTTGTTTAACAACACCACTAGAGCACATTGCAGCAGACCTCGTCTTTTAAGGTGCGCGAGTGTGATCGTGCTCGTACAACGCATGTAATTTCAATCTGGAAAGTGTAAAAAATTACGCACGTTACACTTAACAAACAGCACACTTAAAATAAGTTTGTGTATTGATTGCCACTATTTACCTTATGCAGCTGATGGAAAGACCTATTTAAAATTACCAGGAAATTAAAAAGGGTGAACGGTAGCATCTATGCAAGCTTTTAATATATGACCGGTACTTATCTTTGCTATACAAATTGTAAAACACTGGTTTAATAAATATCTTTGAAGACGTACCAATCCAATCAAACTCTTTTGCCTATTTAATTTATTATTAATTAAAAACAGTCCACTTTAGTATGGTAATAGATCACAACATCTCTAATACTGTTCATACAGTTATGACAAAAAACTGTAAACAAGTAAAATCGTTATGGAAATCAGCGACGTCGGTAAAATTGTCTCGATTAGTTCATAACTGTTAGCCTACAAAGCTTATGTGAGGTCCCGAAAATAGCAAGCGTGTAACTTTCGGAAAGATTTCCTCCTGCCTTCCTCTTGCGGAATACATGTGGAGGAGTAAATACAACAAGGAGGAACTGTTGCGAGCCATCACTTTGGAATATATTTGTTAATGGTGAGTATCTTTTGGAATGTACAATTACTTTGTATGATAATTAAAATGGCCGACATGACAACATTGTTCGTTCGTTCGAAATGTTAAATAATTGTTTGGTTCTATTTCATGTATTTAACTACTTACCTTTTAGTGTGTAATCATTTTTTATTTCTTCCTTAATATAAAACTTTCATAAAAAATTATGATCAATTTTTTTTTTGGGGGGGGGGGGGGGGGGGGTGCGAGCAGATATTATACCTTAAGGAACCTTGCAACTTTGCATACCATTATTAACAGGGTTAATACACTAAATTAACACATGCGTTTATGACATGGATATCATGAGTAAGTTAAAGGATAAATATAATTTATTCCCCAACATGTCACATACATAATATCAAAGTATAACTTACAGCTTGTACTTTTTAAATGTAAAACTGTCATTTTGTCAGTTACAAAGCCAACAGAGGTTAAACAAGCAACATAATGTGACAGAACAGGAACACTTAGACATGGATTTACTATCACAACTATCAAGAAATCCAGGGTCCAGAGTGATACACAAATTTCAAACAATGTGGACTGAAACTGCACAAAAACAGTCAGTGGTGAGTTCCAGTCAAGGTATAAACTGGTTCAATCTATTCAATCAAACTGATTGTTTCATGCCCCTTGGCCCAAGCTCAAATCCAGTTCAAGAACAATTAAAGGAAAGTACTACATACATGTACAGAATGGCAGCCTAACTTTGATAAGTGCTCAATTCATTGCACTTTATTTTTGTACAGCTTATCTCCAAGTGTCAATGAAGCTGTTCAAAATACTTAAGCTTTCTGGGTTATCTGTCAAGGACATGGGTTAATAGTTAGTCATTAATATTAATATAGTGGCTAATAAGAGAGAGAGAGAGAGAGAGAGAGAGAGAGAGAGAGAGAGAGAGAGAGAGAGAGAGAGAGAGAGAGAGAGAGAGAGAGAGAGGGAGAGGGAGAGGGAGAGGGAGAGGGAGAGGGAGAGGGAGAGGGAGAGGGAGAGGGGAGGGAGGGAGGGAGAGAGAAAGAGATCAGTCAGTGCAATGAGCACTTCATAAAAATTAGTTTTGAGTAGAAGCTGGTACCGGGGTGTGAACCCATCACCTTCCAGTCCAATGATTTAATCACTACACCATTGAGGCTGGTACTTGATGCTAGTGCTGTGGTTAGGCTGTACATCAACAACTGTACACTACCTGCTCAAACCAGAACAGTGATTTATAAATCTCTCACTAAGGATTAATCGCTGTCCTGGACAGCCAATCTCAACGTGTATATATAAAACATACAAAACAAATTAAAATCAGGAAACAAGATTTCACAAATCCCCATATTCATCACAGATATTAGATTGTCATATTGACATAAGCAATTATTCACATAATTTTTTTTTTTTTTTTCAAATATTTTTCCTAAATTCAATGTCTCATGTACAGTGAAGCCCCTCTAAACCAGACACCCTTGGGACCAAGTAAAATGTCTGATGTTAAAATGTATCCAGTTTAGAGAGGTTAAGTTCCATACTGGTTTTTAAAACAGGACTGTGACAAATGTCTGGTTTTGGGGGAATTCCGGTTTTGTGAGGTTTCACTGTATAAAGAAATGCCTCCCCCACCCATGTTATCAATTTTGGAACAACTCTTACCTAAGAATTAAGCTGGCTAAAAATAACTGTGGGACAAATAGGCACTCATACTAATGTAAATATGTTGCATATAAAACATTACCCATTGATTGTTATGACGCCTGGACAAGAAGTAATGGCCAAAGATGGAGAAAAAGGAAGACTTGAACTGAGACTGGGTGACGTAAGTGCTCCACCCACACATGCTAGCACTGAGCTTTGACTGGCCGATCCTGCTACACCCACATTGTCTGATCTTGAGCTCTTATTGGCCAATCCTGTCATACTGACTCCAACCACATGTCTGGGTGTTAATAAACAACTTCCCGTAGATGAAGCACCTCTTGTTAATACACCTGTAGTTCCATTCACAAGTCCTGTTGTAAAAGGAGTTTGTGATCCTGTCACATTGACTCCACCTTTGTGTTTCTGTGTTGAACTATGACTGGCTGTTCCCACTATACTAACTCCACCTATTTGTCCTTGTGTTGAACTATGACTGGCTGTTCCCACTATACTAACTCCACCTATTTGTCCTTGTGTTGAACTATGACTGGCTGTTCCCACTATACTAACTCCACCTATTTGTCCTTGTGTTGAACTATGATTGGCTGTCCCTGTCACACTGACGCCACCCACCTGTCCAAGTTCTGAAAGACTATTGGGTGCTCCAATGGCTCCACCTCCATCTAACATGTTCCTGCTAGGGAGTGGCACCATACTCATTGTATTAACAAGCTGAGAAAATGTTGGACATGCATTAGATATGAGGAATGAAGAATTTGGAATCACAGTTGTAGAAGTTGTATTCGGTGCAGGTGGCACAGAATATACAGTAGAGTCGGTGGTCTGCGTTTTTAACGAAGGCACGTCAGAAGATTTCCGTTTTGCAGACGATGGCAACCCCATGGAATCTGTCTGCAACATTTCATGAGCCATAGCACTGGTTAAAGAGTTATTTTTAGACCCACTGACATGAGACGCAAACTTGCTGTCCACCAAGTTTACAAGAGGTGTTTTTTTTGTTCCTACACTCTGGTTGCTGCCGAATTTGGAACTGGTGTATAGGTTCTGGTTATTATTCCACAATGCTTCTATATCTGCTACTGCTCCCACCATTCTCAACTCATCTTTAAAGAATAAAAAAAGAGAAGCAATAATAATCAGTGATTGGAAGAAGCAGAATTCTTTACTAATTAATTCAACAAATTACAGCAGCACATAAGAATTTACTAATTTGTCTGCCAATATTTTTACTTGTCTTAATATTAACTGTTTAAAACATGCAACAAGCAGTCGATTTTTGTAGGACATAAAAGGTAAAATAGAAATTCACCAGTTAAAACTGCAAACAAATTGCAGTCATTTGTCAAGAGAGTTAAAGTTTGTTTTGTTTCAATGATACCACTAGAACAACTTGATTTATTCATCAGCTGTTGCATGTGAAACATATGGTAATTCATCAGCTGTTGCATGTGAAACATACGGTAATTCATCAGCTGTTGCATGTGAAACATACAGTAATTCTGACATGTAGTCTTAGAGAGGCAGGGCTAGCTCTGGCACTCGCCAAATTCGCCATTTGCAAATTTCAAATATAACTGGCAAATTTTATTTTCATTTGGCTAAATATTGCATGAAATAAAATATATTTTGTATAAAATAACTGGGTTTCTGTCATTTTTGAAGTTTAGTAGGTAATATGGCGAAATGTTTTGCTAACCCAGAGTGAGCCCTGGAGAGGAAACCCTATACATTTTTCAATTAGTAGCAAGGGATCTTTTAAAATTTATATGCATCATCCCAAAGACAATATAGCATATACCATGGCCTTTGATATACCAGTTGTGGTGCACTATCAGGAATGAGAAATGGTGCAGTGGGCCCACTGACGGGGATCGATCGTAAACTGACCGCACATCAGGTGAGCGCTTTGCCACTTGGCTAAGTCCCACCCTCTTTTCAAGAGAGAGATGCATACATGTATGATTATCTCATCTGCTATGTACATATAGCTCGTGATTATGTTATATTTTAATTCCATCATTATCTACGTAGCCCAGTGGTAAAACCCTCGCTTGATGTGTGATCGATCCCCGTCAGTGGGCCCATTGTGTGCTAGCCAGTGTACCACAACTGGTACATCAAAGGCTGTGGTATGTGCTATCCTGTCTATGGGATGGTGCAAATAAAAGATCCCTTGCTGCTAATCGAAATGAGTAACCCATGAAGTGGCGACAAGGGGTTATCTCTCTCAATATCTGTGATGTCCTTAACCATATGTCAGGGGTTCAAAAATCCCATCGCCCGACACCCGTTCTAAGTGGAATTTTCATGCTGGGCAAGTAATTATGTTAACTGCATATGCCCGATGACAAGTGACTATATAATTAACACCTAAAACTTTTTTTTCTTTTGTTTTGTTACAAATCTCGGTAAAACCTTTGGAAAGAGTTCCGATCGTTCGAGCATTTACATAGCTCTAAGGAGAACTAACTCTAAATGCTGGAACGATCGGAACTCTTGCCAACGCGTTAACACCAAAATGGAAAACAATGTGTTGAAAAGTTCAATAACAACTTTCGAGTTATTCCCCTTTTACTATCGACTAAGATCGGTAATTTCCGCCACTGAACTTTTGACTGAATTCGTACAAGTAATCAGTTTGATGATCTTCAAACTTGGAAATAGCGTCCAATACGCTTTACAGCTTATATATAGGGGGGAATGTCCGAGTAACTCTCCATTCCTGAAAAATAATGGAGACGAGTCCCATTATTTTTCAGGAATGGAGAGTTACGAGGATATTCCCCATCTTAAAATACACAACTGAGTAATAATTTTATGTGAATATATGTTAGTATGGAAATTAACACTAATGAATACTGAAAAATAATTGAGCGTTGAGACAATACTGTGACTTCGCAGGTGTATTTTAAATAAAAATAAAATATACATGCCTTGTGAATGCAATAAAAATGTTTAATCCTTACAAAAATTGTCATATTCAAAATTATATTAGACGTTAACGCGGTGGACTCTGGAATCTACTCTTTGCAAATGAACGGGGGTGTAAAGCACGTTTATAATTTCTGAGTTCACTTGAACAAAGCATAAATATTATGAACTGTGTTCTTATAAACATTGCAAGATATTTTAGTTTAGATATCATAAACCGTATAGCAAAAACATACTTAATGTTTTTCAGTACTTTGCAAACGTAAATCTACGTCCATGTAAAATGAACGGGTAAGGTGGTTAGATTTCATTAGCCCTATGCCATAATCATGATGGTGCGATTCTCTCTAAGCATACATGAATATATTAATTTTTTCTGCTTTATTAATAGTTTTTAACAAATAAATTATGCTCAATAAATTAAAAATACAAGGCTGCAATCGATGTACACCCCGTCCCCTTCTGTTGTTTACCAAACATGTAGTTTTTAAAAACATAAACAGAGCTCATGTTTACTTTGAGCCCAGCCACGGCTGTTTGCGAGACTTTTCTCAGCTATAAACAGGGTAAAAACATCCCAGAGAAGTGTTTTGGGGCAGAGAATGTTAAATAATATACTCACAATAATGACTCATGGGCCAAAATCCATAAACATTTTTCAACCAATGCCAGCCATAAAAGAATGGCTCACAAGTGGAAAGGGTTCTCGCCACATCCACGGCCACTAATACATATATCGACACAATAATTATGTTGAGATGAACAAGTGGACACTACCAAACAAATAAAGTTTAAATCAACAAATGGACACTATTTAAAAAATAAAGTTTAAATCAACAAATAGAGAAGACAGTGGATACTACTGGACAGACATATACATTTAGTACTTCCTGAGGAAGTGTTGTAACCTATTGGCAAAATTCTTTATTTGTGCAATCAAACCGATTACTTTCAATATTATTACATTATTAAGCACTGTATTAAATTAAATAAGAGTAACACATTTGGTTACCTTAAGAAGTATGGGCAAGTGGAAAAATATATGGGGCAAGTGAATATCTGATCAACACTTGCCCTGTGGCAAGTAATTTTTTAGAAATTTTTGAACCCCTGTATGTCCAATGCTATATAACCGTAAATAAAATGTGTTGAGTGTGTCGTTAAATAAAACATTTCCTTCCTTCCATCATTATCTAAGTAAACAAAACCAAAATATGTGATGCAGATTTGCTTTCTCCACATTTTGAATTTTGTGAGGCCTTTAAAACCTCATAGCACTAGTTTTCTGATGCCTAGTATATTTGTTAATGTCTGGTGATACAGATTTTTAAATACTTTGTTTGATTAAAGTTTCAACAAAACCACTCCCTCACCATACTCGTCCTCATCCGAATCAATGACGTATGCCTGATCCCTGTAATCTATCTTTCTGTTACTGGCGCCAGACTTGAGCTGTGGCGGCCCAGTCAAATCAATTCTTGTAGCGGTGTATTCATTGACAGCTGCTTCCAAGATGGTGTTGTTGTCCAGGATAAAATCTATGCATTGTTGTAAGAGGACTCTGGAATCAAAAGGATGAATGTCTGCAGTCTGCATTCCCACAACGGCTTCAATACCACTTCGGATGTGACACGGAAAAATTGGAATAAGCTGCCCAACTACCCACTTCTGTGACTCTGTAAATGTTTCGGATTTTCCAAAATGTTGCCTGCAAAAGGAAAAACAAATTAAGACATTCTAAACATCTGTTATTTTGGATTTTGTTTAAAATTTTGTTTAGGCAAAAAATAATCCATGAAAGGATTGTACTGAGTAAGTAAGTTACATCTGTTAAAATCTGCCTGCTAGAACTTGAGAAAGAAAGAAATGTTTTATTTAACGACGCACTCAACACATTTTATTTACAGTTATATGGCGTCAGACATATGGTTAAGGACCAAACAGATTTTGAGAGGAAACCCGCTGTCGCCACTACATGGGCTACTCTTCCGATTAGCAGCAAGGGATCTTTTATTTGCGCTTCCCACAGGCAGGATAGCACAAACCATGGCCTTTGTTGAACCAGTTATGGATCACTGGTCGGTGCAAGTGGTTTACATCTACCCATTGAGCCTTGCAGAGCACTCACTCAGGGTTTGGAGTCGGTATCTGGATTAAAAATCCCATGCCTCGACTGGGATCCGAACCCAGTACCTACCAGCATGTAGACCGATGGCCTGCCACGACGCCACCGAGGCCAGTAGAAGAACTTGAGAAATCTGCCTGGTGGAACTTGAGAAGAGGTAAAAATAGAGGTCAAAGTCATCTTTGATTCTGAATCAGCCTAAAAAGTAACAACACTTGGTCAGGACAAAAAATGGTTCACAGCTTAAACCCTGATTATATACTGTAAAATACTTTACTTTTGCGTTTGAATAAAATTCGTGAAAATAAATTCCATGTGAAATAAAAGGGTGACAAAAATTAGACATTACAATAAAGTAGTCTTGTTCAATCAGACCCGAGACCTCGTTAGTTTCCAGACTAGTAGTAACAATGCAATACTTAAAACTTTAAAAAAAGAAAAAAAAAAAGAAAAAAATAAGTACAGTGGACTTAGTCTAAACCGGACTCACTTCGTACCGTCGAAATAGACCGGTTTACATAGAGGACCGGTTTAGACAGAGTTCATCCAGAGTTATGGTACTTGAATGATCAACAAATTTTTTATAGATTTAATACACATCAAATAGCACACGGAGGTCGTTGTTTTAAGAAGTGTCACATTGACTGAATGAATTATATCGAATAAACAAACATTCTATTTATTTAAATAGCAAGTGTGAAATCAGTTAGGTATTAATCTGATTGATCTATACCACAATAAGAGTAAACTTCACACGAGTGTGATTACATTTTGTATTTGATCTTGCGACGGCGTCCTGATTACGTGGCAACTGACGATCATTGTTCAACTAATTAAGCAGCCCGTGGTTCAGTCAAATCCCAATCCGGTGTGGACAGAGGTAATTAATGCATGAACGGTTCTTTCGTTCTTGATTTTTGATCCGGAGTCCGAAGTAGACAGAATACGGATTAGGCAGAGATTTATACCTAAGAGACAAACGGTAGCTGGACGGGACTTTAGAAATGGACAGGTTTACGCAGAGATCCGGATTACACAGAATCCGTTTTAGGTAGTCCACTGTATATATGTATGTATGTATATATGTATATATATATAAAAATAAGTACAGACAATATATTATAAGATAATAAACAATAAGACTATTACGTTTTGTATTGATTTCTTTCATAAGTGCTGGCGATGAAAGCAACACACGTATTTAAAAAACGGAAGTAAACATCAAAGTATGTTAAAATGTGGAAATTTCAAAAAACATCTGGGGTGGGCTTGTACAGCGACACTATACTCGTAGTACATATTGGGGCTTCACATTAAAGGTTTTGCCTGTTGGTCAATCACAAACCGAAATGAAGGAGTACTTTGACAGTAATAAATATTGTTTAAATCAAACTTAAGCTAGCACCGCCTTCAAATTTCGTTTTGTTTTCGGGTTCGGTTTTTAATTTTATAACAATTTTTAGGATTACGAAAAAGCTATTACATAAGCTTGCTGTATTTTGTAAACAATAAACGTCAAAATTATTGACATCAGTACCCGGTACTTCAGTTTTTTTTATTGGGGGAAGGGATAGGGATTCACAAAAATAAATGCTCGCAAACTGACTAATTTTCATTAAATCACAAAAATTTTATCCCGCAAAAATAAAGTATTTTACAGTATTGATTTTACTTTATTAATGATAATGAGTTCAATTTAACATTCATAACTCTACCTACCATGTCATGTCGAGTAGGTCTTACAATAAAGCCTTGATATAACTTTGTGGCTATCAATTCTAATATGGCCGATATTGATTGAAACTGTATACATGTATAATAAAGTGGAATTGGGGTAAGTTGATAACAATTTGGGGCGAGTTGACTAAACAGTCTGGGACAAGCATGTGTAGATTCCTTAAAAACAAGCCATATGTAAATAGGGGTAGCCTCGTTGTTTTTTCGAGATGTTTCGGCTCCAGTGCATGTTCGGCCCTGTCAATTTTGGCCCCATAACCCAAGTCATTTTGGCCCCGATCACGTCTCGATCTGTGTTTGATTAAATGAAACTATTTAATCAGTGTATGTTTTGTTGTTTATTTTAGATATTGTTACTTTGTGTGCAATGCTTTGCTGTGTGCTATTAATTATCAATTGTGCTATTAATTATCAATTGATATAGCGACACCAGAGACTAATATACTAAAGAATGCAAGGGAAACCAAAGAACTGTGGGACTGAAGACATCAGATTTCCTGCAAGGTGTGAGGAACATGTGCGCATTTTCTATGCCTGAAGCTGTAGACAGCAAAGATAGTGTTTAAATTAAATATATAAACTATTGAACAATGTGTGTGAATAATGCGTGTGAATCTATATTTTGGATTAATTATTTGATTATATATATATGGTGAAATTTAAAAAAAAGTTTTTTCAAACGTTGTTTTGGATATGCCAACTACATAATTATATACATTATTTAGCAATTAAAAACTATAATACATGTACTTTTAAATACTGTATATGGGGTCGAAAGGGTTTGAGGCCGAAACGACCTGATACATCCTGCATGCATGGTTCACGTTTTTTCATGATATCCTCCCGAATATCAGTGTTTTTATATTCAGTATTCATGATAAAATTTGGCATGAATGATTTTGTCATTTATCAGTAGGTTATGCAAAACCAATATCATCAACATAAATAACGGATTGTTCGTGCAAAAGCTGTAATCACATGTCAGAAAATCCAAACAAAATGTGTTGGCTAATATCATCAATGTTTTGGAAAACTGTGTGCAGTGGGAAATCCCTGACCTAGATGTACGTCATATGTGTTTGATGGTAATGTTCTAACCAGCTTTTTCTCTATCGTTCAACGTGTCCAGCTATTTTCTTCATGATCACCATCTACTTTCATATTTACAATTTATGGAAGCTTGCTGAAATTCTTAAAGTACTGACGTCACGATATTCAGAGTCTGAAACACGTCACAGAACCTTAGAATATTATATTATATATCGATACAATTTAATGACACTGGTGAAAACAAAATATGTTTAAAAAATTATAGACGGGTGTCATGAAAATCTCTCTCACTGCAGAGTTTGGATTGAATCGGGTTTATTAATAGCGAACGCGATGGTATTCTAGTGACTGTACCTAGTGTCGGACAAATTGACCACTAATATTAATGTTGTAACTGTCAAAGCATGCCAATACATAGCCTCTTCTGGCTCATGCAAAGGTACCATTTTGCCTGTCAGTGTCACAAGAGCATGTACCATGTATTATGAATATACACTGCAGTGCGCAAGAGTTCGTGCCACTCTCGCGGGGAAAATCGTGTTCTCATTACTATGAATAGCATTTTACAGAATTTCTAATTTCCAATGAATGGAAACTGACGTTAATAAATTTTAAAACAATTATATGGGTTTTAAAATGTTTGACAAATATCATCTACAAAGTACACATCAATATTATACTTATTTAAGCCTAAATTGAAATTGGTTAAATAAAATTCCCCAAAAGAGGTCAAAAACAATTTTGACATGGGTCGATTTTCCAGGGTCGGTCGGGTCAGGACAAACAAAACTAATTTTTATTTTAAAACTACATTCCCTGGAATCTTTTTATTATTTAAGCATATAGAACAGAAAATCCAATTATGTTTGGTGCATATATGACGCCACACTCCACACTGGTTTCACTACGCTGGCTTATCCAGGTCAAAAACAAAGCCAGTATTTTGAAAATGGGACACTTTTGACGGGCTCGTACTGATCTCGGTTTTCATTGGCTTATCACAAGTATAGAATTCCCCAACAAGAGATCACGTGAGATTTCGCAATTTTTGAAAAAATGTAACTGTCTTGATTGAGGGGTCGTCTCATATCTCCAAAACATATTTATATCCATAGAGGTATGGTACAACGCCTTTCCAGGGGTCGGTGAGTGGGGGATTTGCCTTGAAATTTTGACAGTGGCATATGCGTTACATGTAAGGGGGTGTTACTAATTATGTAACGCTCTAGGGGTAGAGGAAGAGGGTACTGTGTTCGATTTACATAACATTTTTCAAGACTATATGTTATTTTTTATTCATTACTTAGACCTAAAAAGGTGTTTTTTGGAAATGCGCGGTCAGTCTAGGATCGATCCCCATCGGCGGGTATACAAAAAGACCATGGTATGTGATATCCTGTCTGTGGGATGGTACATATAAACGATCCCTTGCTAAAAAAAAAAGGTAGCGGGTTTTCAAGGCGCGTGTGCAGGGATTTCAGCGGGGTTGGGGTTATGTGTTGAGCAAAGTTTATATGGGGCCATGCTCCCCCCCAAAATACATTTCAAATTTTTTTAAGCTTGGGCAAGTAAGGGTTTCGACCTCCAATACCCTCCCCCTGCACATGCACCCGATTCCTCTCTAAGATTATATGTCAAAATTACCAAATGTTAGACATCCAACAGCAAATGGAAGGAAGGATAGGATATGTTTTAGTTAACGACACACTCAACACATTTTATTTACGGTTGTATGGGGTCGGATGATTATTAAATCAATATGCTTTATCTTTGATGTCGCTCAACCCCCCCCCCCCCCCCCCCCCCCCAACTTTACCCTTTCCAAACAAAATAATATTTATTTGAATTTGTCTATTTTAACATGTAAAATTAAGAAGTGAAAACGTTCATTGTCTACTTTAGGATATTTTATTTTAAAAATATATACATGATTAATGTGTTACTAAAGTAGTGTCGGAAATAGAATAAAAATGATTTTCATCAATTATTTCTTTCATATTAAACTGACAAGTAAATATTTTGTAAATACCTATTTAATGATACTCTACCTAATTTAGCATTTACTTGTTTGGACTCTCATTGATATACAAGGTGGTGTTTACTCTTGAAATTAAAAGTAAGATGTCAGTAAACAGCTGATTTGTGACCTTTATTGGAACAGACTATAAAACATTTTGATGATATTGTGTCCATTTCATTTACCCTTAAACAAACTTTTAATTTAAAACTGCAAGTTAACTGATTATTTTGAATTGCAGCATAAATGATTAATTATGACCAGCATATTTAGTGAATATAAATTCAATATTAGTACATTAGAAATTTACACAATCTTGCAACAACTTAAAGGTGCTATATCATATTTATATGTGAGCATCTGTTTGTGATAAAGATTCTCCAATAAAAATGTATTTTCTACTAGTAGATAAAATTATTTCCTATAATCATTTATGAGCATATAGTTAAAGGTGTAGTTTTTAAATGTTAAAGCAAAATTTAATAAAAACATGATTTGCAATAGCTGTCATTATGCAACTTTGAGATAGCACCTTTAATACAGGTATAATAGATAACAAATTCAAAATGGTTCTTGACAGTTTTGCTCAAAAGTTACTTATAAATGTCTACAAATATTTTGTTTTGGAAAGGAACAGGGGTAAACTGTCATCAGAAACAGTCCCATCATATATTGTAACAGCAATGAAATTGACATAAAGTGCAAAAATCACCTGTTTACTGACATCTTTATTTTAATTTCAAGAGTAAACACCACCTTGTACATCAATGAGAGCCAAAACAAGTAAATGCTAAATTAGGTAAACTATCATTAAATAGATATTTACATAATATTTACATGTCTGTTTAATATGTAAGAAATAATCAACGAAAATAGTTTTTATTCTATTTCCGACAGTACTATAGTATACAAACTAAACTTTGAAAGTTCTACTAACACTTTATAAAATATCAATTCTGAAATAGGAAGGTACGACTGTTAATAATACGTTGTCAAGATCAAACCGGTTTTAACTAAAGACTAAAGTACCGTATCCTCAACTGAACTTTCTTCGTACAGCGCAAGATTTCTCTTTTAATTTTTTGAGACGAACCCTGCAATTTGAAATCGGCAAACGCATGTGTTAACTGAAACTGACAACAGGCTGTCGTTTGTGCTTTGCTGAGCTATGGCGGCACAGGCGACGAATCAAGCGTATACGTTTGACGATATCCGTTCATAGCGAACACACACAACTTTTTTAAAAGTGCATTTCAGCTTGTATTTCACATTTATACATGATGTTATAATATGGTAACCAGAGAATGTAACTTTAAGTTAGTCCTAGCACACAAAAAGTATATTTTTGTATTTATGATAGGAGAAAAGCTACGAAATTCGCTCATCTTAGATTCTTGTTTAAATACTGTTACCCATTAACCTTTTCATTTGTATCTGAACTACTAAAGAAAATCATTCGTGTAAACACTAAAACCACACAAACGACTTATTAGTTGTCTGAAAAATAATTTTTTTATCAGGGTTGGAAAAATCCCATGCCCGGACGCCTGGGACTACCAGATTTCATGACCGGGCAACCAGTTTCACCCATGACGTAAACCCAGTGGGCTACTGGGAGGACCCCCCCCCCCAAAAAAAAACCCCACCTATAATATAATTTTAAAAAACCATCTCCAATACCCCCTCTCAAGCAAAATAGTTGAAATTACTATTCAATTACTTTACCGGCCGATAATCCAAAGCAAACTTCAATCAGCCGCCAGCCATACAACTCGGACATCGCAAAAGCAATAAACGCGATGCACCGCAGTAAATAACACGAAAATGCAAGTTTGCTCAAAGTTCATTTAAATGGTCATACCTCCTGCAAACAGTTAGGGTGCCTTTCCATTGGTCCAGTTTTACCCGCGCGGCTATTTCTACTGCTAAGTGGTAAAAATCAAATGCGTTGATTTGCACTGATGTCTTTCCATTGACACGGGTGCTAACCGTGCAACAAAAGAAAGTCAATCATGTATCAATTTTTTGCCAGTCGTGCGGCTCGAACCGCATGGGGAATCCATAAAATGACGTCATTTTGGGGTTATTACCCATCTCCCGCACTTGTGTGTTTTATAGCGTTATTTAATTTTCAAGTTTTTGAGTAGGCATTTTTAGCATTCTTCGTGCAATGGGCGAGTAAAGTTCACACATGAACAGATTGAAAGTGTAACTGACCTGGCAATCGAAAACCCGGTATTCATTACCAATCCTTAATTGAATATAAGTACCAGGAGCCTAATTAACAAAGGTCTCTTAGGCTCTGCTAGACAACAAAGCATTCTCTTTGCAAGTCTTTTAGCATTGCACTGCGAGATCACAAAGTTGCGAGAGTTTAGTGAATTAGGCCTCAGTTCTGAACTAACAATTGCTGGACGAAGATCGCAAGAAAATTCAACGTCCAAGACATAACAGGTGCAATAATAATAATAATAATATTAATAATTTAATATTATGCTACTATTATACACGCATATCAATGGAAAGTTGATAAACACAACCATCATAATGAATTAAAATAGTATTAGGTACACTAAACTACAATAATATTGGGTTCACTAAAACTATGTCTACACAGTATCGGTGATGGATCCAGAAATTTTGTAATGTTTCAATTTTGTCAATTTAAAAATTATTTTATACACAACACCAACTCGGGATGAATGAAATTGTTCACAGACTATAATTAAAAGTACTACAACATAGTATCTATACATTATATGAAAACAATACTATTATGACTATAAAAACTACACATGAACATAATACTATCAATATACATAACATAAAATACATAACATTTGGCCTCAGGGGTCAGTCAGCACTAAGTACATCATTTCCATCACGTGTACTGTATGTGGAATAAAGTACAGTGACAGGTGCCTGTGGAAGTATAATGTGACTAGCAAGGTGTGAAAATGCTACGGTTCAGCCAGAGCATCAGCAGCAGCCTTGAGCTACGGATTGGTATGACCTCAGCGGCAGCTGTGGCTTGCGGTTCAGCTAGCTTCAACAGTAGCACCCCCATACTAGTTTATTTGTTATTGACAAGATGTACCTGCATATAATACAGATTGGTGTGAACTTCAGCAGTAGCACCCCCATACTAGTTTATTTGTTATTGACAAGATGTACCTGCATGTACTACAGATTGGTGTGAACTTCAGCAGTAGCACCCCCATACTAGTTTACTTGTTATTGACAAGATGTACCTGCATGTACTACAGATTGGTGTGAACTTCAGCAGTAGCACCCCCATACTAGTTTACTTGTTATTGACAAGATGTACCTGCATATACTACAGATTGGTGTGAACTTCAGCAGTAGCACCCCCATACTAGTTTATTTGTTATTGACAAGATGTACCTGCATGTACTACAGATTGGTGTGAACCTCAACAGTAGCACCCCCATACTAGTTTATTTGTTATTGACAAGATGTACCTGCATGTACTACAGATTGGTGTGAACTTCGACAGTAGCACCTACATTGTATATTGCCTGAAATATTGAGTAAATATGTGACATCAAATTTGTACCCGTGACAAAAACCCACAAGCCCACA
Organism: Gigantopelta aegis; assembly: GCF_016097555.1. Lineage (NCBI taxonomy): Eukaryota > Metazoa > Mollusca > Gastropoda > Neomphalida > Peltospiridae > Gigantopelta > Gigantopelta aegis. The sequence goes on from NC_054706.1 coordinate 15,920,955, forward strand.
GCAGTAGGTGTGCACTACATTGATAGTTTCCTGTGACTACCTGTAGTAGGTAGTGCTACACTACCGGGCTGCAAGCTTCCTGTTAGCATACACATTAAGGGGTATTCCCCTGCATGAACACTGAAGGTTGATAACGATAGATGTATAAACCCACAATAATATATACATTGTATATGTGACTGAACCTTGGGGGTAAAACACAATACTTTTAAGTATGTGAAAGATAGGCTAAGATCTAGCTACAATAATTATACTTTTATACTACAACACCTTGATGACCCAATGCTGACATAACTCCAGTCATAAAACTAAAATATGAACATGAATATATAGTAAGAACAATATCTAATACATAGGAACCTGTGTTGACAATAATTTACAAAGAAGTAACCACAACTACTGTTTATTGGGAGGCTGGTTGATTTCCAAAACAACGCCCAAAGTAACAAGCACAAAGTAACAAGCACCGACCCTTAGAAAACCATGAAACTGCCCAGTCACGTGACTGTGGCAACCAATCGTGATACAGGCTCCACTAAGATGTCCCAGGGATGAGTTATTAATAGCTCTGCACAGAGCTCACTTCGTGGGAACCTTGGATACTGTAGGCTTAACATGTGCTATTAATAGCCTGTTAGATACTGTAGACACAGCCGTTCTAAGTACTGTTTGTAATTTGTACTTGGGGTAGTAAATGGTAACCTGGTGTATGTGTATAAACACATCTTATTATACAAATAAGAAAATAATTATTGAAAAAAAAGAAGGTGATTAAACAGGGCCGTAGCTAGGATTTTTGTTGGGGGGGGGGGGGGGGGTCAACTGAGTAGTTAAAACTCCACTCCTTTGCCACCCCACCAGCTACGGCCCTGTTAAAGCGAATCTGGACCCCCATATCTCCCTCCTGAAACATGTTAACACCCTTTATCCTCGTTTAATTATGAAAAAAGCCGTACCGGTACAATAATAACATGAAATGAGTTCAAATAACTGATGTGCATGCTCACCAACAATTCTTATTAACAATAATGTTTACCTTGTTCACTTTAGTAACAAAGAATAAAAATACCTTTTAGCAAGAATTAGTGTTATTTTAGGAGGTAATCTATTGTTTTTTAAAGTAATTTTTACAATACGGTGGGTTACCCATCCCTGCCTACGGACCTGTGGTGGCAGTAAAACATAATCGGTTCATTATTTTATGTTCCCAAAATATATGTGTCCCTTTAAATGTGTTAGCTCTCATACAAAAAAGTTGGGGGGTTTTTTTTGGGGGGGGGGGGGGCATGGGTTTTTTGGTAATTAATTTCAGTTTGGTTTGATATAAGAAGAAAAGTATCCCTAAGTGTTTTGGAATAGGCCTATAATGAACACTAAAAAAATCTCCAACTATTTTTGTGTCCAATTTAGAAAACAATCGGCTCAGAAATAAATAATATGTACTAGTAGTAAATTACATAGTATGGGGTGGGAGCGTTCCTTGTTTTTTCTGCAGAAGTTTCATTAGTAATAGATCTTCCTCATTTAGCAATGACCAGTGTTCTCCAACCCCAGTAAGCGGCTTGTACACCCGCCAAGCTGAGAATTTGCGCCGCCAAGCTGAAGATTTTCGCAGACGGGTCCGCCAAGCTGATAAAAAATGCCGCCAAGTCGAAAATCAATCCGCTATGACGAAAAAAACTTCCGTCAGTTCTATTCACCTATCGCTATATTTAGCCTGTACTTGGACTTTTATTCTAATTCAACACATTTGTAAGAACAAATCTGATTGGATCCCTGCTAAAAATTTCAGGTGGTAAAATCACCAATATACCAGTTGCAAATTTTCTGGCAGAAATACGTCATAGGTTAAGTGAGGAACAGGGTTGTTTTGTAATGATGTCATAAAGACAATTTCTGTAGCGTTCATATTACATACAGAAGTCGTTAAATACTGAGAAGTTTTTATGTCAGAAATGAACATATTATACTTTATTAGTCCTTATCAAGTGACAATTTCCTATTTAAAATCAACCAGCAAACAGTTTAATTAGAATAGGGATAACCCTACTGTGTTTTCCAATTTGCTAACGCGTCGCCAATAAAACTAAATTTGCGACAGTAAAACCACCGATATACGTCCGCAAATCGGAAAACACAGTAGGGTTATCCCCTAAATAACGTTAGAAAACGTTAGACATCAAAGGACCTATTGAAGAAACCAAAGGACCTACTGAAGAAAGCTCGGGCTTCGTGTCTGAATGCTCGTAGTGTATTGTTTGTACTGCGATTAGCGTTGTGCACCCATCTCTAATTACTAGGCCTATACGATCCCTGGGCCCATATTTTCGAAGCAATCTTAGCCTACAAAATCGTAAAATCATCGTAAACTATGACGTCACTATGGCGTGTGCTGTAGTGACGTCACAACCTACGATCATTTTACGATTTCGTAACGCTAAGATAGCTTCGAAAATACGGGCCCTGGTTTGTTTCGTCAGCATGCAGTTTACCGCGATATGACGTCACGACCACTCCCTATAAAATCCTGCACAGGCTAGCGCATTGCGTCCTGATCGTTTATACCGACGTAATATTTAATCATGGCAGGGAAGAAAGATTTGGCCGCTTTTGGATTTATCCGCAGGCCTACATGTACCAACGATAACGCTTCAAGGCCCCTCCCTTGCGGTGCAAGATGGGGCGAACCCCTCTCGAGCTCACCCCTCCTCGTGGACTTCGTCCATTTGTTTGTGAGGCCCAAGGCCTAGGCTCACATGTCCGCCAACCTGGTCGCATAAAAGTTGGAGAACACTGAATGACATGTTTCAATTTGCATATGGCAGCTTAATTAATTAATGACGTCACATGGACGAAACAGTGTCGTAAGTACGCCTCAGTGGAAATGTGCTAGCCACGTGGGTAGAACTGCTACGCGGCTAGCCGTGCGCCAATAACCGCACTAATGGAAAGGCAGCCTTAAACACAAATGTAACACAGTATTTTACCACCAGTGAAATTTAGCAGTCTAACAATAACAGTGTGTAACATTGTTTTCAATTTCAGGTCTGCAGTATTTCTTTGAAGTACCCACCGGCCTCGGTGGCGTCGTGGCAGGCCATCGGTCTACAGGCTGGTAGGTACTGGGTTCGGATCCCAGTCGAGGCATGCGATTTTTAATCCAGATACCGACTCCAAACCCTGAGTGAGTGCTCCGCAAGGCTCAATGGGTAGGTGTAAACCACTTGCACCGACCAGTGATCCATAACTGGTTCAACAAAGGCCATGGTTTGTGCTATCCTGCCTGTGGGAAGCGCAAATAAAAGATCCCTTGCTGCCTGTCGTAAAAAAGAGTAGCCTATGTGGCGACAGCGGGTTTCCTCTAAAAAAAACCAGTGTCAGAATGACCATATGTTTGACGTCCAATAGCCGATGATAAGATTAAAAATCAATGTGCTCTAGTGGCGTCGTTAAATAAAACAAACTTTACTTTACTTGAAGTACCCAAGCCCAAGTCTGAACTAAAACCAATGTCTATTTTTAAAACCATGCTGGGTCTATTGTTAATGCTAATTAGGCAAATACCTTATTCTGATTGGCTAAGAACAATTGCAATGACCTAGATTGACAACTACATGTTTTGTAAGCAGAAGAGTGTAAGCTGGCTGTCTGTATCACAAACGTGTATACGCTAATGAGTTTGTTGTTAATTGCTGTTGTTGTAAGTCTTCTCAGCATTAAACTTTGGATGTAAATAAACAGCACTGATAAGTAATTGTAACATAGAAGGTGTGTTTCTTATAATTAGATACTAATAAAAAAACCCAATTAAATTAATAAATAAATGTAACCAGGTGTTAAATTATTAATTAGCAAAGATTTCAATTAAATATTAATTATAATATATTAAGTATTTTCAAAAAAAAAACTAATTTGTAGGAGTCGATCTTTAAATATAAAATAGTTAAAGAAAGGTGTGTTGTCTATTTCATCTTTTGTATTAGCAGTGGTCATTGTTTATTGTGTTGGGTTTGTTAATAGTTAATTGTTAATTCATGTGCGACGATGACAGTTCACGCAAGACTGATGACTCGACACCGAGACATGCACTGCATGCTTTTGGACTACGCCCTTTATAACTAGATTTTTCCTAATAATCGGATTACGATCAGCTTTCATCAGAAGCAGACAGTCAATACTATTTTATCAAATTATTCTGCAGAGAATAAGTGGTTGATTATTATATATATATATATATATATATATATATATATATATATTTTTTTTTTTTAAACACTTCTGCATTTCAAGTGTCTGATCAAATAGACATTGTGGATGTCTGGTAAGATATATTTATTTGTAATAGTATTTTATATTGATATTCGGACATAGTGATGTAATAATTTTATCTTAATTGAGAGTTTATATTATACATGTGCGCGGAAGTGTGAAAGTTAATGTGTGATTGTAAGGAATGTTTGTATTAAATATTTTATAGGTTTTTCCAATTGGCCTACAATAAAACATTGGAACCACAAGAAGTGTTGTCTTTACTTCTGTCCCGGGTTACATAAATAATAATTATTTATTAATAACAAATGGAACCCTAATTAATAGATGTGATACTGAACTTTTTTTCTTTTTCTTCCCCATTCATTTAATTATTATTTATTTTATTTATTATTATTTAAAAAACAAAACAAAAAATGGCCCATTGTCTGGGATTAAGCCCACCCCATGCTAAGCTCACAATGAGTTGTCTAGGCTCCCTGGGCTTATATCCAGTCAAATGTGGTACTTTAACAATTTATCGAAGGCAGGGCCATACCCACCCCCCCCCCCCCCCCCCCCCAAGAGTGAGAATCTCACTTTTTTTTTTTTACTCCACAAAACAGCATACACATCTCAGGGTTTAATTTGTATAGTGTTTCATTCATTGTTTATAAAAGGTAGTGACACCCCTCTCCCCCAGGATTTTAATCAGGGTACGGCCCTGGAAGGAGTTCTCATCTTTCAAATAATGTCTGACTTACAAATGGACATAAACAGAAAGGATTAAGGAAATACATGTAGGATTCCATTGTAGAGGAAGTTGTGTTTGTCAATACATGTGTATACAGTTGAAAAGCACTGACGGCACAGACACAGAATGAAAATATCCTACCTGTACAAATGACATGTTTCTATTATATATATTCTTTATTAATAAATGAGACAATTTTTTTTTTTTTTTTTAACTTTATTACCCCAGATCACTGGCAATGTCAAGATTGGGGTGCCTTGAGTCATCGTCTTACAAATGTACAATAATAATAAAATTATAACATATTTCATATATACATGTATGCACAAATACACATGCATATAGACAGACACACACACACACACACACACACACACACACACACACACACACACACACACACACACATACATATACATGTGTACATACATACACACATACATACACATACATATACATGTACATACATATACCGGTATACATACATATATGATAGATATATGGTAGTTACATTCATTTCATTTGTCGTCTATATTGCACAAGCATATCCATATTTGTTTTTAATGATCTGAGGGTCAAAATGGATAGATAAAACGAGCATATAGAGGAGAAAAGAAAGGGAAAAGGGAAAGAAAGGATAGAAAGGAAAGGTTTGTCTATATACACCCAAATGTTTTGGGTTTTTTAAAATAACTGCTTTATATGGGTGTCTATAATGTAGTAAGAACAACACTTGGTATCCTAGAAATATGAATGAAGTATAGTAAATAAATGAGACAAATGATAACGCTTATTTGTAGCTTTATTATTCTTGAAAATAATTATCAAAATTTGAAATACTGTGTATACCACTAAACTGAAACATTTTTCCAACCCAGTTTTATGCCCTGTCATTCTAATGTTTGGATGCATAGCCCAAACAGAATTTGGTCTCCCAGTAATTTTGTATGTGACAGTTGGAAACCATTTGTGATACGTACAGGTGATGCGCCAGTTCCGGATGCCTTCAAACAAAATTGTGAATTCTGTCAACATGCGCGAGTATGACTTTTAAAAGAAATTCTTGATAAAAGAAATTCTTGATAATGACAACCAACCATATAAATAAAAATTGATATAAAATGTAAATTTAGGTATACATTTGACACCAAAAACAGTGTTGTTTGAGCTGGCGTACTTACGCCAATTGTGGATCACTTTCTCCAGTTCCAAATCACTTTCGAAAATAGTGGCTTACGCCTTCAAAAACACTATTTCCAACATCTTAGCACTTTCAGTACATTCGTGGATCCTGCCTGACATATTTTATGGCCATTTGCAACTCAATGAGGTGCCCACCCCCTAATTAGCCATTTCTAAAATCAACTGAAAATCAATGATGGCGTCCCTTGATGTCAGATATACGGGGCTTGTGTCAAAAATAAAGGTGCGACTGCGATCCTTATTATTTTTGTTTTGTACTTTCAACAAGTACAAATTATATTTGATTGCTGGCATTCTATTATATAATAATAATAATTATTATTATTATTAATAATAAAAATTATTATATAAAATTTTGTGAAATACATGCATCTTAAAATATCAGTGAAATAAAAGTGTTTTTAGTCACTCGGTGACGATAACACATTTTAGAGTGAAAATTTCACTAGTTCACTCTAAAATGTGTTATTGTCACTGTAAGAAAGCCGGAACTATTTTGCTGCTGGCATTTTAAAAGTAAAGAGATACGATTGCCAATTTTACTCGATGAGATATAAATCATATTTGACAAAAAAAACATGAAATATTCTCTATATATTTTTTTCATTTATTACAGTATATATCAATAATAATAATAATAATAATAATAATAATAATAATAATAATATTATTATTACTATTACTATTACTATTATTATTATTATTATTATTATAATTATATTGATGACTTTTAAATGTCACATTTTCTTTGTGAAAGGAACAAAGGCTTGAAAAATCAGCACCTTTTATTGGAAATAGAAAGAAATGACATATATCAGCAAAATATCAACTTTGGGACTGTTTAGTATTCATCATAATATTAAAATTAAGCAAGTAATTTTGAAGCAGGACAGTTAGACCCTAGTTAATAATGATAAATATTAATATAGTGATATACACTAAACGGTCAAAAAGTGAAATCTAATTTTTTTAATTCCTTCATTGGGATGCCCTTTTTACGTGTTGTTCCATTTGCCCTTTTCCAGTTAGTACCCCACCCCTGCAAAATATTTCCTGGATCTGGTCCTGAATGCAGAATTATTTTCAACGATGGTCTAAATTAGGCTAGGGCTAACTCAGATTGACCTTGCGAATACACAGATCAGTCACCGACTGACTTTCATGCATCAGAATGCGATTGTGTATTAAAACAAATCCCACTGAAAAAATTAATCCACCCTACAGACTTTTGAAATGAGAAGCCGTATAAGATATTTTCATTTTGTTGACAAAACAAAATAGAGGACTCCTTCCCCACTCTCCCAAAGTCAAACAGTCAAGTATGCGAAAAGCACATGCAGTGGCACATGCGAAACAGACCACTGGCGGTGGCAGGGTTTTATAAAGGTCCTCTAAGTTGTCAAACTTGTGCCGATTCTTTTGTTCTTTGTACAGTAAAATGTTTTTTCAATCAATCAAGCAAGCAATGGGGTGGATTGAGGTGGGCGGACAACAATACAACGATACTGAATAGTCTTATGGGGCAAATACAAGACACGTGTGCAGCGATTTTAGCAGACATGTGGGGTCTAGACTGGCGATCTAACAGGCCATATGGGCTCCCGTTTTTGTAGGGGGGCAGGGCAGACTGATTTTTGCCCAAATTAAATGAAAATGGATTTTTAAAAAAACTACACCTTTTATTTATATTAGCATTACTGCTGAAAGAAAGAAAGAAATGTTTTATTTAACGACGCACTCAACACATTTTTATTTACGGTTATATGGCGTCAGACATATGGTTAAGGACCACACAGATTTTGAGAGGAAACCCGCTGTTGCCACTACATTGGCTACTCTTCCGATTAGCAGCAAGGGATCTTTTATTTCGCTTCCCACAGGCAGGATAGCACAAACCATGGCCTTCGCTGAACCAGTTATGGATCACTGGTCGGTGCAAGTGATTTATACCTCACTCAGGGTTTAGAGTCGGTATCTGGATTAAAAATCCCATGCCTCAACTGGGATCCGAACACTTAAAATCGTAGTTTCAGTTTATAAAATACAGTGTCTTTTCATTATATACACATTACAATGTTTTTGAGTCTTGAGATAAGCCCTACGTTCATTGCCCCATCTATTGGCAATTACAACGTAAATACTACCGTTTTATGAGTGTGTCCCCTTTGAGGAGTTACATTAAGTCGTTTGCAACGCCAACATTGGTTCTTTGAATGTTATTTGAGTTGTCAGGTTGTGATTGTGCTATTAGTACGATCGTACTAATAAATAGGCCTCTTCTGGTTCTGCGGTTTTTGGCTCCAACTTATTCCTATTCAATGTGTTGTATTTCTGTTCTTCTTACTGGCGTGGTGGCATCGTCGGGATCTGAACCAATGTCTTGAAACAGAGTATCTGTAAGATAATCACAGGCGACTCACTGAAGGAAGTATTACGGTTGTAGGTGTCAAAAACCGGGCCCAACAGAACACGCGAGAGTGTTCGACACAAAAACAACACCCCTGTAAAACACGATAACGTGTTTACTAGTCATAACATTCCTGTTTAATAATAAATTATTTCAAACAGATCATCCACAATGGCCCACAGCCATCGCGCACCGAAGCAATGGTGTCTAACAAAACATGAAACAATAAGTTTGTTCGAAAGCTGGCGACAGAACTTACAATACACGTTATCGCTCGACACACATTTCTCAACATTTCTCGTACCTGGTTTTTACTGGGAGAAACGTACTAAAGACAATCCACTTCGTGGTTTCAGGAATGATGTTGACCGCATTCCTATTGAAAGACGGTATACTGCGCAACAAAAGGTTAACATGCTAGAACTCATGCTTGGTCAAATCGCAAATTACTGTCCTATACTTTCAAGAAACACAATTGTTCGCAATCCACCTCTTGGATAATATTTGGCAAGCTATCCATCTCCATTTCGGATTTCAAACTACCGGTGCCCATTTCTTGGATTTTAACGACATTTTGTTACTCCCAGATGAACGACCGGAAGATCTGTACCAACGGATAATTGCTTTTATCGAAGATAACTTACTCACAAACGAGTCCAGTATTACCCATCACGGTGATCATGTCACAGATGAAGAGGTTACACCCTCCCTCGAAAACTTCGCAGTATTGACTTGGTTATGATTACTTCATCCTGCTTTTCCAAAGCTTATCAAACAACGATATGGCAATGAGCTCCGTTCACGGACATTAGCCTCTATTCGACCAGAGATCTCCCAGGCTCTTACATCTCTTTTAGATGAAGTTCAAGCAGGTGAGGAGGTTAAGATCCTAAGAGCTTCCTCAATGAACAACCACTTTACTACTCATCAACCCTCCCATAGAAAGCCGAATTATGTATCATAGCGCCAACTGCCTAAAAAGACCTGCCCAATTTGTAAACAAACAAACAAGCAAGATGTAAATCATTTTCTCAGTACATGTCCATTTCTCTCCGATGCTGATTGTTGATACATGGCAAGGGTGAAACAGATTATTGCTCTAGTTGACAGTGATGAACACCTCAGTGAGGATTCCAGTGACGAACCAGATGCAGAACCATCAGTACCGTATATCTTCGCCTATAAGTCGAATTTTTTTCACCCAAAAATTATTTTATAACTTGGGGGGTCGACTTATAAGAGGGTAAAAAAAATTCAACAAAAAATATTACTGTTTTGTGGATTATTTTACAAGTTTTATTGTTGAAGTATGCCATGTATTTATACTCAAATATGTTAATTTGACACATTTATTTTTTATAACCTATTTTTTTTGGCATTAGAACGGTTTTGGTTATGCGAAAAGGCGTACGATCTCACTCACATGCCAAGACAACAGTCCACTTAGTTAAATTAACAGTCATCACTAATAGTAAAAATGTAAACAATACTAACTACCTGTTGCCTGAGTTTATTTTGAAATCTGGTCACTGGCATTAATGGTTGTTCACAATGTTTTGGCGGTGATTAACTTCATGAATATTACCGAGCTTTCCCTTAAAATAGACTGATCTCTGCAGTTCACTATCTAGAGCAATAGGGACACACATCATTTGTACAAAAAAACCAGTGTACTTTCCAGAGTTATCCTCCTTACATGTATTAACATGGCGGCAAAACGTGATACTTTCAGTTTTATCGTAGTGATCTGTTGTCAGTGTTTATAAATAAAGTTGTTGTCTGTGCACAAAACCATCTGTACAGTACTATACAGTAACAGTCAAACAGCTTTCACTCTCTACTAAGGGAATATTTCGTTTTGATGCTATGTAATAATGATAGTTTGATTGGAATAGTCTGATTATATTGCGATGTACAAAACGTGAAAACCGAAGTTTGTAAAATAATTTTCTTTTGTTCAAATATTATTGTTCTCATGTGCTGAAAATAAGAAATATTTCAATATTTATAAGTAGTTTTTCATGGGTCGACTTATAAACGGGTCAATAAAAAAATACGTTTTCAGGGCTTGAAATTAGGGACTCGACTTATAGCCGAGATCGACTTACAGGCGAAGATATACGGTAAGTGAAAGTCCATTCATAACAGCCCCATCTGCGAGACGAATACATATCTCTTCTTCACCATACCTGGATGTATTTTGTGGCCACCTCACGGTTAGGCTTACTCTTGATAGTGGAGCGACCTGCAACATGATTCGAGAATCAACTGCCTTCCGTTTAGGCGCAAAAATCATTAAAAGTACACAGTCTGCCCACCAAGCTGATGGTGTTTCTCCATTGGAAACCATAGGAGAAACAGGGATCACATTCTCACGAGAGAAACATTAGTTTATTTTTAAAGGTCTCGTTATCAAAAGTTTGGAAGTTGACATTCTTGCAGGTGTGCCATTTATGGAAGTAAATGATGTCTATGCTCGCCCCGCAACTAGAACCATCATTCTCGGTGATGGTACATGTTTTGAGTATGGTACAATTTCCAGGCCAAAAGATTCTTCACATTTGTTTTGCCACACTACAGTTTTGCGAGCTCCTTCCATTGCATCAACTATATGGCCCGGTGACTATATCCAGGTACAGGTTCCAGAACCACATAACAGTTCAAGTGAAGAATTTGCTCTAGAACCTCAACGGAATATCATACGAATGAAGAACACGAAACCGTCCAATGTCTGGCCATTGCCCAGCATAGTTACTAGTGTCTCAGGCCGGATCCACATTCCGAACCTATCAAACACCCCAGTTACCTTACAGAGAAATGAATATTTCTGCCAGATACGACCGGTGTTTGTTCCTGAAGTCTCTGCATCGTGTCCACGTAGTCCTGACATTACAATCCGAGAGACACATATTGGTAAAACTTCAGATACGCATTCAGAGAGCGTCACTTTAGATCCAGACAATATCTTGACACCAGCATCCAAACGTGACTTCAAAAGTCTGCTTTCTGAATTTGATAACATATTCAGTCCAAGCATTCCAGGTTACAATGGTGCCATGGGCCCTTTCAAGGCAGTAGTTCACATGGGTCCTGTTTTACCCGCCCAACGTAAAGGTCGGCTTCCCCAATATAACCGTGACAGGTTACTTGAATTACAAGATACGTTTGACGAGCTTGAAGAAAAGGGTGTTTTTGTTCGCCCAGAAGATGCAGGCATATCAGTGGAATATGTCAACCCTTCCTTCCTAGTGAACAAGCCTAACGGAGGAACACGCCTTGTAACTGCATTCGCTGATGTTGGCCATTATAGTAAACTCCAACCTTCACTCTTACCAGACATTGATTCTACTCTGAGGAAAATTGCGCAGTGGAGACATATTATTACCACTGATCTTAGCAGTGCTTTTTACCAGATACTGTTGTCCAAAGACTCCATGAAGTTCTGCGGTGTTGTAACGCCGTTTAGAGGTGTCAGAGTCTATACCAGATCTGCTATGGGCATGCCAGATCTGCTATGGGCATGCCAGGATCGGAAACCGCCTTAGAGGAACTTCTGTGTCGCGTTCTCGGTTCATTACTGAAAGAAGGTATTGTTGTGAAAATTGCAGATGATCTTTTCTGTGGTGGCAATACAATCGACGAGGTGTTAAACAACTGGAGGAGCATTCTTGCTTGTCTACTAAAGGCCAACCTCCATCTCTCTCCTCGCAAGACGGTCATATGTCCGAAGTCCACAACCACCTTAGGATGGACTTGGAATTCAGGTTCACTTTCGGCAAACTCTCACAGGATTGCTACGCTTGTCAACTGCTCTGTACCACCTACAATCAAGGGTCTTCGATCGTTCATTGGTGCTTACAAGGTACTCGCCCGTGTTCTACCTGGATGTGCATCAATTCTTTCTCCACTAGATGACATCACTGCAGGCAGAGAGTCCAAGGACAAGATTGAATGGTCAGAAGACAGATTGACAGCATTTTATAGTGCTCAGAAAGAGCTGGCCCACCATAAATCCATAGTGATTCCTAGGCCAGATGATCAGCTATGGATTGTCACGCGATGGCAAGCTTCGACTTGCAGGCTTTTTCAGTGCGAAACTGAAAGCTCGTCAGTATACATGGATACCTTGTGAAATTGAGGCGCAAGCTATTGCATCCGCTACTAAACACTTTAGTCGATATATTATACAGTCCAAAGCCAACACAGTCATCCTCACAGATAGTAAGCCCTGCGTCCAGGCTTACGAAATACTAGCCAGGGGTGAATTCTCCACGAGCCCACGTGTGTTAACATTCCTCTCTACAACAAGCCGATATCAAGCTGCCATAAGGCACTTGGCAGGTGCAGTTAATGTTCCGTCCGATTTCACAAGCCACAATGCTCCTGCTTGCAGTGAAACTGAATGCCAAATTTGTAGTTTCGTCAGACAGTTCGAGAATGCTACTGTTCGCAAAGTTGACATCCAAGATATTCTAAAGGGAGCAGCACGATTACCATTCACCAGCCGAACTGCATGGTTACGTATTCAGGAGGAATATTCTGTACTGAGGCGTACTCACGCTCATTTACACCAAGGTACACGTCTGTCCAAGAAGGTTACGAATGTTAAGGATGTTGCCTCTATATCCAATGATGGCTTGTTGGTTGTTCGACGGCATGAACCTCTACATCCCACACAAGACAGTATAATTGTACCACGACAATTTCTTGATGGTCTCCTTGCTGCACTACACATTCAATTGGGTCATCCAACCTGTCATCAAATGAAACTGGTTTTCCAGCGCTATTTCTATGCACTGGATTGTGATAATGCCATTACCCTCACTTCCACTAGTTGTCATCATTGTGCATCCTTAACCAAAGTTTCTCAGACTGTCATCCAACAAACTTCATGTCCACCTCCTGAAGTCATTGGATCCACATTTGCAGCCGACGTTATCAAACGTAACCGACAAATGATCTTCGTCCTTCGAGAAACAGTCACCTCATTCACTACAACTATGTTGATTGAAAATTAACGTGCTGAATTATTACGTGACACTTTGATTCGATCATGTGTTGAACTCCGTCCTCTCAGCGGTCCCCTTGCAGTTGCTCGTATTGATCCTGCTCCTGGATTCCAGGCTTTAATAAAGGATAAGCTACTGGAAAAGGAAAGAATTTCTTTAGAATTAGGAAGGATTAAGAATCCAAACAAAAATCCAGTGGCGGAAAAAGCTGTTCAAGAGATAGAAGAAGAACTTGTTCGACATGATCCTTATGGTGGAAGCATTTCTTCTCTCACTCTAGCTATTGTTACAGCCAGACTTAATTCACGAATTCGCTCCCGGGGTCTGTCTTCAAGAGAAATGTGGACTCACAGAGAACAGTTCACAAACGACCAAATAGCTCTTGATGATCACAAGTTGATCAGTGATCAAAATATGATTCGCACAGCCAACCATGAATTCAGTCAAAAGTCGAAGACACCATCTAGCCTCCAACCCCAGGTTCCTAGTGTTTCGATAGGTGACATGGTATACTTGTTAAATGATCGTCAAAAGACCACGGTACTTGGTTGTTCACAAGGATGGCACATGGTTAAACATAGCCAAATTTACAGGCAATCAACTGAGGAGTACCTCTTATAGAGTACCTGACAGCGAGTGTTTCAAAGTTCCCAGTTCCGTCATCAGTGTTTGCAAACCACTTCATACCATTCAGGATTTGCCTGATGATGAAGTCCAAACCTTTCATAACCCACCCAATCCACCACCTGTTCCTGAGCTGTTGTCTGATGTTGATCAATCCTATGATAATGGTGTGTTATTAGAGACAGATCCTACTGTTCCAGATGATGCGTGCGAAACGTCTATAGAGAGCACCCCAAATAACGTTCGCCCGATTCGACAACCAAACGTCATCGGGTCAAGCCTGGACACCTTGATGACTATGTAACCGGTTTTTGATATAAATAACATTGAATAAGTACAACATAAAAGTACATAACATTTCCTTAGTTTACAGTTAATATTTAAATTCCTTTAATATTTTGTTATGTTACTCCAGACCAGACAGTCCGGTTCCATAATACATATGCAAGAACAATATTTTGATTTTCAAAACAGGAGTGGCAGGAGAGACAAAGAAAAAAGTTGTCACGCCAACATTGGTTCTTTGAACGTTATTTGAGTTGTCAGGTTGTGATCGTGCTATTAGTACGATCGTACTAATAAATAGGCCTCTTCCGGTTCCGCGGTTTTTGGCTCCAACATATTCCTATTCAATGTGTTGTATTTCTGTTCTTCTTACTGGCGCAACATAACTTTTCATAAAACTTGTCATGCAGAATCTACATACGTTTCTCCTACACGTACTATAAAATTTCAAAAGATATATATATAAAAAAAAAAAAATCATCTCTCTTGTTAAACGTCTTTTTTTTCCCATGTCGTCTGCTCCTGTACATTTTTAACAGTGGTTAGGCCAAAAAAAAGAAGAAGTTTGTTTCAGGTAACATGGCCAAAAAAAGTAGGGTAGGTAGGTAAGATTTTTTTTTTCAGTTCAAAGAAAGGTTACCCTACCTTAAATGTGTTTGCCAGAGAAAAACTCAGTCTCAAGATGAAAGACATGAAGGCAAGCTGTCTGAAAAATCTTAGTTTACTCTTTGCAGCCAGAGAGAAATAAAAACAATCTCACTGTCAATGTCAGTTTTAAGTTTCACATGCCATTTTCAAAAGACAGGAAAACAAAAAAAATTCAAACTATTCCTTTCACCAATAAAAGTCAGTAGATGACTGCACAGAAACTTCACAGCTTTGTCCAGTTTTGTCAGAGGATGACTGCACAAATTTGTCCAAGTTGGTCAATAGATGTTTGCACAAAAAGTTCACAGATTTATCCAGTCAGTAGATGACTGCACGAAAACTTCACAGATTTGTCCAACTTGTATTGGAAATAACAAAACAATACTAATTTTGTGTGCAATTTACAAATCAATCGGCTTAAAAATGAATAACTTATAGTAAATTTCATAGTAATAAAAAAGGTGTTCCTAGCCCGAGTACTCGGACTGTAAGAGAGCTAGACGGACATTTGGACATAAATAATGAGAGCGTGTTTATGTTCAAATGTCCGTCTAGCTCTCTTACAGTTAGAGTACTCGGGCTAAGGCGTTTTAATGTTTATTAGCCTATTGAACGAACCCATGCTAAAACTGAAACACTGAAATAAATGTGAACTGTTTAATGTTTGTGGTTATTCTTGAATATTCCGTTTATTTAATTATTACCCATGCTCAGCAGTTGATAGGCCTATCTACATCACTGGCGTAGGAAGCGGGCAAGGGGGTACTTTGTAGCAGCATCATTGGTTTATATATTAATTTTATATGTGTGTGTGCCCACCCACCCCACTTTTTGGTATCTTGCTACCGGCTACACCCGTGTATATTAACAAATTCTGGGTACTAGGCCTAAGCAGTAGCCAACAACGAAAATTGTACCACGTCTTCTTCAAATGACCTTCACCCTTTGCATGTGGAAAAAAACGCGATGACTTGTAGTCTGTGCATGTGGTATCGAGAAATCCTTGATTGTTTTGTTGAGATCACACATTGTTTTTGGAAAATAAACCTACAATGTATGAGATGACTAGAGTTACGATAATACGATATATTTTCCTCTATAGGCCTACAGTATTTAACAGTTTGTAATAAAAGCCGTTTAATCACCACACACGTTACCGTACTGTCATGCAAACAAATTAGTTCTGCTCATATCCATTCAACGTCCAGGCATGTCTAGTCTGGGTCCAGTCTCTAACAAAGCCAGTGATTGGGTCCAGGACACGGCGTAAGAAGGTGCCAAAAAGTGGGGTGGGGGTGTATAAAAACTATCGCTGCTACCCCCCCCCCCCCGCACACACACCCCTCAACCTCCATTTAACACACACACTGACATGTAAGAGTTATCCTACTTGAGTACTTCTGTCGTCTGCTTTGTCGATCCGCGACCACAACTTCTCTGTGCGCTTCCCCCCACCCCACCCCACCCCAACAGAAAAAAAAAAGTTCAGGGTCGGTGGCAAAATTTAGGGTCAGTCGGGTGACCGGAAACAAATGATTTATTTTTGTTGGCCTTATGCATCACTATCAGCATCCAAAACAAAACCAAGATTGTATTTTGTTAGTTTTTTTTATGTAAAATTGTATTATTTGTTTGTTAGAATATTTTTTTAATGAAATTTACATTAGAAATTAATAAAAACTGAATATACCGACAGACTGATCGGTAACTACAAATGATCCGGAAGTGATCCGGAAGTGGCGCATCACCTGTACGAAAATTGGACCTCGTACCATATATTTTATTCTGACACTGGTCAAATCAAATGAAAATTTAACTCGCTTTAGGCCTCGTTAAGATTATTACTAAATGTCCAATACTGATAAATCACCTTAGAGTATTCATTGTTCTGTATTTTCGAGCAACGTTCACAAAGTTATTGTCAATTTAAATCACTTGCCGCCATCTTCTTTTTCTTCTTATGTGTTTTCTTTTTTTTTCACTTTTGAGATCCAACAATAAAAAATCATGAGCGTAAACATAAAAGATGTGATCATTAATTCTATATGTTCTGTGTTGAAACTATTCCTTGCAATGTGTTTGAAACACTAGTTTTAGTATTCCGTTTCTGTGCAGCATCTAAATTCTCTAAAACCAATTTCATTGAGAATCCAAAGCCTAAACAATTTAAGTTTTAATTTTGCGTTGGCTTATGTTACTAGGGTTCCATTACTAGTATATATTTCTCCATACAAATGTGGCTCGTGTACCATTATGAGTTTTTATGTAGGTATATGGATAGACCGTTTCTTCGGAACCTATTCAAATGTAACTTTAAATGGTGCGACAGTTGCAAAGGTATTTAATAGAATCACAGAACAAAATAGCGCTGAAACCGGAAGCACGTTTTGATCGACGAAAATTAAAACTTAAAATGCTCCGCCAAGAAAAAGATAATCATTATGAAGTTCGCAAGGCATGTTTATGTTAGAGATATAGCATTACATGTATTTAGACACTCATAAAAACATGTTGCACTTGTTACGTTGCAACTAATGATTTTTTTTTGGTCCCTGAGTCATGACGTTTCGCCCTGAAAGTAAAACCAGTTCGCACCCCGAACTGTTTCGGTGTTTTCTCTCGTAAAAAAGTCCGAACCACATTGTTAACAACTACGATAAATTACTCTCCTACCTTTAATTATGGTTAGTTTTTCCCAGACGTTTTGTCCAGACAAATTATGAGTGATAACCCATTACAATGATGCATACAACCGTGTCCGGTGATTCGGGGAAGTTGATATTTTGCTTAAATATGCTTAGGAAGTTGTCATGTTGTCAGTGTTTTTAACAAATTAAAGTTCATATCCATTTTCAATAAGTAATCAAGTATCAACATATTTATTGTTACGGGTGCAATTTAAAAACAATATATATATATCAATAATTATCTCATAATTTCAAAATAAATCATTCACCTGTTTTTGTGTATATAAATGCGAAGTAGGTCAGCCTTATTGATATTAAGAATCTTAAAACCAGTTTAAACACCTTTCCCGAATTTGTAAAATTATAGTAAACGGTATAAAAAAAAATGTCCGGTTATTTTTGTTGAAACTGAAATGGAAAACGGACAAATGCAAACAAAACAAAAGTTTTACACCTTAATTGACAGTCATTCCAGTTCACAATTGTCACATTGTCAGGGATTTACCTTGTTTTTCTGAAATGGGGGTCCCTTGGACTCACCTCTTTCTTTTCTGGGGTCCCAACCTGAAAACAAAGGGTCCCAAAACCACACAAACAACAGAGAGCTGCAGACAACAAATCACGTGTATACTATATGTTTCATTAAAGTAAATTTAACAAGCTGTGTGGTTGTTTTTCCTTTCATTGTTTATTCTTTCAAAATAAACATTTTACTTTGATCTGTATAATTATTTGAACCATTTCCTGCAAGCTAAATGACACTCACAATACCATGTGTTATTTATGAATCGTGCTACTTGTTTGTTAATGCAAATCAGAACATTTAACCAATTTGTTTTATTCTCCCGGGAATTTCCGATTGTGTTTGGCCTGTTGACGAGAAGTTCCGAATGATCGCAAATCCGCGATCTCTTTCCGGAAATTACCAACTTTACCTGATTAAGCGCAGCAAAGGATAAAGACGCAGTGTTCCCAGAGATTAAAACTTTTTGTTTTCGATATGGGGAATCCCCATTTGAATACGCAGTTTATAGGTAGAAAAGAAATAGTGTGTTACACAGAATGATCGATCTTTGATAGTGGACAGGGTTACTGAAAATGTCAAATATTTTATGCGTCCCACGGGATGCAGTATCTCTATTTTTGCGGGTCCAGTTAAGTTTTAGTGCGTCCTATACGCAAGTTTTGTGCGTCCGGTAAATCCCTGCATTGTTACCAAAAATGAAAGCGAAATAAGATCCATGTGTGCACAATCTACCCGAGAAAATAAATCCATGTAGGCATCTTAGCCATGCACGAAAATTAACATGTATGCATCTGCAGTACTGTGCCAACCAAGAAAACGATTCCGAAACTGATCATGAGATGGGTCATGTGTGATCGTTCATTTTCATAGTAATATTTTTAACAAGACAAAAGAAAAAAGTACTAAAATAATCCTGGGAAAATAGTGTAGCATTTATGGGCTACAAAGTGAGGTAATCGGTGGTCTATAAATAGTGGGGTCAACGATCCACATATGCTGCGCCGAATCACTGGACATGCAAATCGTTTTGGATATAAAGGTGTGCCTATATTTATGCACCATTTTAAAATGTTTATTTACTACAGACATAAAACAATTTGTAGTGTATTTCAGATTATGTACTGCTTCATTGGTGAGAGACACATTTTATTAAGTATTTCAGTGTTCACATAGAATGCTTAGGTGCGCCGATACACCGGACAGCACTGTATATATATGATATTCCACAAACTTTATTATAACCATCGGTAACCATGTCACCCAAATCGACTTCACTCTGATCGACGACAGTCACTCTTAGCATCATTGTTTTGGCTCCGTACACAATAAATATAACATATCTTACTGTAATTTCACTTGAAATTCATATTTAATAAACAGTAAACAAAATTAATCACAAGATTTTCTTCAAACACATTCAGGTGCATTAGTAATGTTTGTCAAATAAATTTCAATAGCTATTTTGCATTGGAATTTTTACAGCGTTCAGAAAATGGAAGTGTCATGTACCCAGTTTACTTTTATTGTAAGGAGATGTATAAAGTGACGTCATTGAAATTAAAAATTAGCTGTATTATTATGATCAGTGTTTTCCCCAGGATTTTTGTTCAGAGGCGTGGCAAAATATTTTGACATTGATGATTCAGAGGGTTGCAAAATAGTTTGACATAAACCGAGCCCTAAAAGTGGGCAAAAAATGTTAGGGGTGTTCGGGGGAATGCTCCCCTGTGACATTTTTTTTGAAATCTCAGTTGCTTTTAGATGCATTCTGGAGTACATGTGGGTGTCATGTACACTTATAGTAGGATATATTTTAAGATATATTTTAATAATGTTTATTACTATTAAATATTTGCATAATGTCAAAATAATAATTTGAAAAAGAAGTATAAATTTATTAGACTAAACACAAACAGATAATACATATTCCTGAATTATTGATTGTGATTTATTTTCTTGAACTAAGATCTAGGTCTTCTAGAATTTTAAAAACATCCACTAACCATGGAATTGGTGATTTAAAATTCTCTAGTCATGATTGAATATCCACCAGGGCGTATAGAAATGTTTTTAAATTCACTAGCCATGATTGAATATCCACCAGGTCTTATAGAAATGTTTTTAAATCCACTAGCCATGGGATCAGTAATTTTAAAAATGTACTAGCAACCATTAAAAATTCATTAGTCCTACTTTACTTTAAGTTAATATAATTTTACTAAATAATAGTAATAATCAGATATGTCACCTAAAGAGGAAGATAGAGCTTAAAAACATTAGGGGTTGGAGTGGGGTTAGTATATTCATATTTACAAAATAGACTTAACTGCAACATTTGATTTTTTTTTCACTAGCTGTCAGGCATGGCAATTGTAGCTATTTACTAGTCCAACATTGAATATCACTAACCACGTGAGTGGGGCTACCATAATCTAGAAGCCATGTCCACTAGCCCTACTTCTGTATATGTATCGGGGGTTCTAGAATTGAAAAAAAAAATTAACCAGTGAATTAAAAATTTACTGGTCATGTTTAATAATTTGTTTGATACATTTTAATCACTGATAAAACCAATAAAAGAAAGTAAATAATTTTTCATTGTACAATTTCAAATACTGATATAAGTGAGATTGTATCTGATAGTTTGTTACTTTACACAACAGAGGATATTTTTACTAATTTGTCTTACAAAAATATGCTCAACAATTAATTGGCTATTAAAGTAAACCAAATGTAATGGATGAATGAAGCGTTAAGCAAATAAATGAAATTAAACAATAAATTCATATTAATATTTATTTACATGTGTAATTGGAAATCACTTACCCTCCCCACCAAAAAAAAAGTGTTAGCAAAAATTGTATCATAGTATAAAAGGCTTATAATATAATACTTCGACCCACAAATTGGTAATAAAATGAGAAATAAAATTGGAACCAATTTTTTTTATGTAGATACATTTTTTAATTTGTACTAATTCATTATGTAAAGCACTTGAAAATTATTTTTTGCAAGTGTTGCTAATTTAATTATGTAATGTTTAAATACAATAAAAATAACCGTTGAATTTTTATATTGATGTTGATCAACACATTGTGTTTACATTTACCATAGTTTGACACCCAATAGCAGATGTATTTTCGTGCTGGGGTGTCGTTAAACATTCATTCATTCATATAATAAAAAAATATTGGAAGTTTGCAGAAAAATAGGGTTATGTGCAACCTTAATAAATCTGATCTGACCAGACTTGTCATCGTTTACATGATTACGCCTGCTCGGTTAGTAAATCGTTCGCCTGAGGATGCTTGGGCCATAGGATCAAACCACCATGGGTTTTTTTCTATTCCAACCAGTTCCTCCCCATGACAGGTAGCCTATATCAAAGTGAATGTAAAAGATCCTGATGAATTTTTTTTAAACTGGTTTCTTTTGAAGACTACATCAGTACATGTCAGAATTTTCATATGTTTGACATTGAAATATCCAATGATTAATTAATCATTGTGCTCTAGTTGTGGTGTCAAACAAAACATACTCTACCAATGAGCTACATTCAGCCTTTTGATAAATGTAAAATGGAGACTAAATTATTTTGTTTTGCAGGATCAAGGGGTTGTTTCCCATGTTGAGAATGCTGTCACTGTCTGGATGCAGATGCTAAGTGATGGCACATCGGACTTCATGTTGTTGAGTCAGCAGCTGCAGACTCTGTGTCCTGCAGCCAGCAAGATCTCCGACAATCCAGACCCAACCAAGGTACATATATATATATGGAGATTATTATACAAGCTTGTGTTTCATATTGATTTTACAAAAAACCAGTGTCCGGATTCTTGTATTGCTTGATGTGAGCGAGGGTAATACATGAATCCTGACACAAGTTTCATAAACTGTGTATGATTCACACATGAGTAATAATTTCTTTATTATCCACATTATCATTAATAATTATTTTTTTATGAATAACAATGACCGTGTCAAAACGTTTCAAATGTAACTAGAAGGAGATGATGAAATGACGTTAATTTGTTAAGAGATTACACAGAGCTAAGCCTGGGGAAGTCACATTATGTTATGTCACATGGCAAAATTATGTTGTTCGTTGTGCATGTAAAATCATTGTGACACACGTGTGTCGTACAGGTTATATTTCCCTATATATCTTAAACTATGTGGATAATAAATACATGTACAAGCATGTGTAATCTGTTTAAGCTATTAAACTGAATCTAGTTTTTTGTCTTGCCTAAAAGTTACGAACTGAAGAGGCAAGATATACATTGTAGATATTACATTTCGGATGCAGCAGTACCAATGGCATCAGCTTTTGTGTTAAAAGCTTTGTGTTTAGATCAGTTTCTCACAAAATATAAGTCCTAGGTTTATAGATTGCATGTATCGGGGTTCATCATAGGGCACTGAAAAGTTCAGCGTAGGCAAGACAGTTAATTCTGTGGAAAGCTTGTGTGTTTAATTATTTTGAATAGATTATCAATTTTTAGTCTCATTTTTGTCTACCTTTCAACTGCCAGTCGCCAGATTTGTCAGTTGCTAATTTTAATTAAGATCAATTGGCAAATTTTATTTTATTTTGGCTTTTTTTTTTTTTTTAAATGATAGATATTTTGTTGGAAAATAACTATAGGTTTTGTATTTTTGAGATAATTTTGCAAAATCTTCTGATTATGTATCCAGAGTTAGCCCTGCGGTAGGGCTTTAACAGTTTTTTTTCGAATAGAGAATTGTGCTATTAGGGGTCATTCACAATTATGAAGTGTTCACAAGTGTACTAACCAGAGCTATATGTAGGGCTTAATGCCAGCATACACTTAAAACAAAAAATACCTTGATCAAAATATTTACAAAACAATATTTTATTTTCATTTAATAGGAGGGAGGGGGTACTTGAGAAGAGTATTGTTTGCATACTGGTAAAAATATTGATAATTATGAACAACCGTTAAGGCCCTAAAATAATTATGTTTCAGGACACTAGCATTTTAAGGGCCGACCCTATTTTTGCCCCCATGTATCACAGGAAGATTACACATAATTTCCCATATACCAGCATCAAGATGGTTATACATGTATCTGTGAAATATACCAATAATAATATTTTGTTCTAAAATGGTGCACATCATAATACTGTATGTTGTCGTAATTGATCGATTGTATGTACAAAAAATGTTGAATTCTGTGGAAATCACTGAAGGACAGTTGATGTATTGATTAGAGTTATTTATTTGCCAGTTGAAATGATTGTTAACCATATCCTGTATATAAGCAGTTGCATTATTTTTGTGATAATGTTCTGACATTAATTTCTGACAAATACATGTATTTTCCTAATTTGTATTTAATGTTTTTCAGTTTTATGCCACCCAATATTCTGAAGACAGAGTTTGGTATCGATGTCAGATTAAACAACAGTTGGCTTCCAACAGGGTAAAATTAATTGTTTGAGCATTAATTAGTGTCTTGTTTAAGATGTTTATGGGTGTAAAAAAACCACCCACCTAGTCAAAAGTAATACTGAAAACTCAATGCTACCAGAACCCGTGTAGTGTGCTTCGTGCCCCCTACACATGCACCTAATCTGCTTATATACATATCTATTTTAAATTGTTGTATTGGGTTAGATTTATTATTATTGTCAAGGCTCTAACTTAAAAATATGTTACCTACAAATATTTTTAATGTTTTTCAGGCCCTCGGATTTCACGGACTATCGTTTCTGGTAGCATGTCGGTAAAATCAGGGAACCCAAATTTTGTTTCCCATGATTATTATATCGAGTACGCCTATTCAACAAAAATATATATATATTATATATAACTGTTTTTTAAAAACAATTTCCAATGGGTTCCAATGATCACAAGGCACGGAACCAAAAAAGTGTTTCCCATAAAAGTTAAAATCCTATGGCCTATTTTTGCCATATTAGCAAAATGCTAACCGACGACAATTTTAAGCCATTCTACAGCAATTTTAAACCAGTAACCGTTACAACAAATATAAAAACCAAAAATGATCCTATCATCCAATAACAATAATTTTTATCTTAAGAAAACTGCCGTCAGTAAAGTCCCTGATCTACACAATTCGTATAGTAGCTGTTTAGTTTGAACCGTGTTGTTGTGTATCTGGCAATGGGTTTGATTTTCTGTTGTAGATACGAGTGCAGTACATAGATTTTGGCAACACGGAGGAGACCGACCAGTCGTCACTGGTGGAAATGCCCGCATCACTGTCCAGTGTGAAACCATTTGCACGGAAATTTGTACTCAACAACCTCAGACCAGTCAACAGTTTTTCTGACAAACGGGTTTGTGCATGAAATAATCTATATTTGCCAAACTTAATTTGGAATTCCATGAAAACAGGATGGGTTTTTTTTACGGTCCCTTTTAAAATTACAGTACATAACAGAACCTCTCTAAACTGGATACCCTTTAATTCTTGATCCTGTCTGTTTTAGAGCAGTTTCAGGAGCTGGACTTAGCCCAGTGGTAAAGCACTCGCTTGATGGAAGGTCGGTTTGGGATCGATCCCTGTTGGTGGACCCATTGAGCTATTTTTCGTTCCAGCCAGTGCACCACGACTGGTATATCAAAGGCAGTAATATGTGCTATCCTGTCTGTGGAATGGTGCATATAAAAGATCCCATACTACTAATGGAAAAATGTTTGACATCCAATAGCCGATGATTAATAATCAATGTGCTCTAGTGGTGTCGTTAAACAAAACAAACTTTAAAGCAGTTTCACTTTAAAATTTTAACATACATTGAGATGAACTTCCATAGATGCAGCTTACCAAATCGGTTTATAGCACATGTAGCTAAAACATTTCGGCAGAATTCCTGTTTCTTCCTAATTGTCCTCTCTCTTTGATTACAGACTATTGAATATTTGAAAGCTATTACTGCAGACAATTGTCTAACCTGTGTCATCAAGCATGCACTAAAGGATAAGACCGGATTCTATGCAGAGTTATTTGATGGTCAAGAAAGCATCAGTGAGAAGCTTCTTTCTGAAGGCCTGGTTACCATGCGTCCTCTTAACATGAAACCAGGTGAGTCTGAATGCGTAAACTTAACATGAAACCAGGTGGGTCTGAATGCATAAACTTAACATGAAACCAGGTGAGTCTGAATACGTAAACTTAACATGAAACCAGGTGAGTCTGAATGCATAAACTTAACATAAAACCAGGTGAGTCTGAATACATAAAACTTAACATGAAACCAGGTGAGTCTGAATACGTAAAACTTAACATGAAACCAGGTGAGTGAATACGTAAAACTTAACATGAAACCAGGTGAGTCTGAATGCATAAACTTAACATGAAACCAGTTGAGTCTGACGACTGGTGCACAAATGCAGTGGTATGTGCTGTCCTGTCTGTGGGATGGTGCTATAAAAGATCCCTTGCTACTAATGGAAAAATATAGTAGGTTTTCTCTCTATGACTGAAAGAAAGAAATGTTTTATTTAACGATGCACTCAACACATTTTATTTACGGTTATATGGCGTCAGACATATGGTTAAGGACCACACAGATTTTGAGAGGAAACCTGCTGTCGCCACTACATGGGCTACACTTCCAATTAGCAGCAAGGGATCTTTTATTTTCGCTTCCCACAGGCAGGATAGCACAAACCATGGCCTTTGTTGAACCAGTTATGGATCACTGGTTGGAGCCTTGTGGAGCACTCACTCAGGGTTTGGAGTCGGTATCTGGATTAATAATCCCATGCCTCGACTGGGATCCGAACCCAGTACATACCAGCCTGTAGACCGATGGCCTAACCACAATGCCACCGAAGCCTCTCTGTAACTGTGTTGAAATGACCATATGTTTGACATCCAATAGCCGATGATTAATAAACAATGTGCTTTAGTGGTGTTGTTAAACAAAACAAACGTTTAACTTGATCCACCTGTATGTACATACTTTTCTTACATTGCTGCACAACGAAGGAAATTCTTATCCAGGCCATATCTTCCTTATAAGTTCATTCCTTATCAGTTCATATGGGATCATTAAACCTTGCCTGCAATTACAACTTGGGATTGTGGTGTTTTGCATACCATAACTAGGTCACCATGACCTACTTTTCATGCATTGCTGCACATTAAAGAAAATCCTTATCCAGGCCACATCTTCCTTATCAATTCATATGGGATCATCAAATTTTGCATGCAAGTAGAACTTGAGATGGAGGTGTGTCATGTACCATAACTAGGTTACTGTGACCTACTTTTGATGAATGCATCATATACCTCACCGGACTCTTGTTTTTTTTTTTTGTATGCCCATTTCTTAACGCCATGCCATATGATACAAGTGCCTTGGATTGAGAATAGCTGATAGTTCTTGTATGAGAAACTATTATCATATTGTCATATGGCGTAGCATTTAAAGAATATTTTTGCAATGAAACAAACGTACATGAGTTACCAGGCACTAGGCTTACATCAATATTTAGATTCCTCCTCCCCCCCCCCCCCCCCCCCCCCCATAATATAACAGCAGTATTATAAAGTATGCCAATGGAGAGTGGGTTTTTAAAATATTGTGGACTTTTTTTAGCAGGTGACAGAGGAGCAGCAGGTGATGCCTCTCCTTACGGCATGGCAGGTGGTAAAGACTTCAACAGTTTCAAGAAGGACTTCGAGGGAACAAGGCATGTTTATGATGGCAGCTCTAATCTAATTGTCAAAGTTAACAGGTAGAACTTTTCTCTGACCTTTGCCCTCACTCGCCACTTGTCTGTCCCTCCTGCTGCTGGCACGGGCCTTTTCTCTCGCTGACTGCTATGCTTTGAAAAAGCTACGTATAGTAACCATGGCAATGAATAATTGAAGGGTTCCTTTCCAAAAGGCGATAATATTAATTTACTTCATTTGCAGAAAAAATATAATTTTTCTGTAAAATGACGGAGCACAATTTTAAGATCCTGTTCAATTGGCACTGATTGCATTTCGATGGGAACTATTGTCATTATTGGAGAGTACTAATGTAAATATACCTTTCAGTCATTGAATTTGGGGATTATCTTTATGATTCCAACAGAATCGTAAACATGATTTAATATAAATATTTTGGGGTTCTCGCTAATAATCTTACACTTATGGGATTCACTGAAGCACGGTATCATGCTAAATTCACAGCCTGCCTTCATTGGTAACTCCAATATTTGCAAATTGGCATATATTGTTTTGGAAATCAACTCTTCAGTTATCAATTTATATTTTGTAAACATAGTCTGAAGGATATTTTTATTGTTGAACCATTTAAAATAAATGATTTAGCTTGATTTGCTTTCCATTGGTCATCTTCTTTTGATATCCTTTTCCTAATGTGGGTCAGGTAAAATGTATAGTGAACAACAAAAGTAATGCAAATATTGAATTTTTTTTCAGTATAGTATTATAAATATATAATTTCATTTTGCTTACTAGCAAATTACTTTTTAAGTATTTTTGTTTCTTAATTGTTTTTTTAGTGCTGGTTTTCATGCTGTGAGAATTTCATTGGAAAGTAATAATTTGTTATTTTAATTAAGTGGACTGGTGTCTTAGCATGTGAGATCAGTTCGTCTTTTCATGTCACATTTTATAACCAAAACTGATCTAATGCCAAAAAATTAAAGTTATAAAAATTAAATTGGCAAATTAACTCATTTTAGTATAAATATTGGGATAATTCAACAATAAAAATTTGCAATACATTCCCAAAAATTCTAATTTTTTTAGTGTAATTTTCTGACCCCTTTATCAGTCGATCCCCCAGGTTATAAAATAATATTTTGATGAAAAACATTTGACTTATAGGAAAAGATATAGTCAGACCTCGTTACAATGACCATTGTTACTATGACATTTACACCATCCAACCACAAATTGTCGGGAACGAATGTACACTAATGTTATTCTGTTCATTACAATGGAATTCACACCTTCCGACACCGACAGCAAATTAGGAACAAACGTGCACCCAACGTCTAAAACCACCTCTTTACAATGACATTACATAATCACAGATGCCGTAGTACGTTGGCAGTACACACAGCCATTTTGGCATCCTTGATCTCGTTGCGAGCTGACAGTGTCACATGATGTCTGAGTTTCCAATGTCGGCTAACTATGTCAGGGCTCGAAATGCAGTGTTAGTACATGCACTGGTGCATGCTGATTTTTGCGTGTGCATGTAACTTTTAAAACTGGGTGCACGCTGTGCATGCTAATATTTTTCAAGTACTGTGTATTGCGTATACTAGTAGCCTGTTGTCTACCAGATTCAGACTCAAGTTGTTGAATTTTGCGTTTGCATTTCGTAATCTGTTCGCCACATAAAAACTCTAACTTTTATCTTATGGGCGCATCCATTTTGTATCCCATAATCCTACTTACAACAATGGTTGTTCGGTCATTTCCGTGAAATATATTTGCGAAAATTGCCGGCAATATCTCGGATATATTCCGTGAACGGTATTAGGGAAGGTGGTCGAGACTGACTTTGGGGTATCCACGCGAATTACACAGTTATCGTCACTGACAAATTGAACTCCGCCAGATCTGTGATCAATACAATGTACCGTAACTGCCTTGAACATTTTCGACCTCAGATATGGGTACTTGATCAGATGATTGCGAACGTGCAGGTGCGTTACTCGCGTAGTTGACTCGAAGTCAGCCAGTGATTATTTCAGTCGCAACTTCTCGTCGAATTCCGTAGGCTAATTTATATTATACCAACAGATCTTATCGAGTTGAAAAAGTTGATAACTTGCTTAATACTAAACACAAATATTCGTACGTTTTTGTAATAGGCCTATTATAGATTTCTGTAAGGCGTTTACGTTGGGTGAAATGTTCAAATTTGATCAAGAATCAGTAATAAACGCAGTTGTATAACATTCCGGTACTGTTAATAAATAAATATAGGTATTGCAGAATAATTCCGAATAGCTTCGTATAAAAAAAAATCAACACTGTAATCAAGGTAATTAAAATAGTATTTTCCTCATTGTTAACAGGATTTACCTTATTTTTGGTGCATGCAGAATTTTAATGGTGCATGTAACATTTTTTTCAGCATACACCTGGTGCATGTAGAATTTTTTTTTCATTTCTAGCCCTGTATGTAGACGTGTATTGCTTTTGAACATAAGCCTTTAGTCATTCAATTAAAGAATTAACTTCGAACAATCAAGTCTATTAGTTTTATGACATTTTGTAAACGAAGTAGGTACTAATCGATTAGATTGACTGTGAATGCACTTTGATTAATAATAATATACTTAGGATTTAATGATGGTCTGTGATCCATCCCCGTCGGTGGGACCATTGGGCTGTTTCTCATTCCAGCCAGTGTAGCACAATTGGTATATTAAATGCCTTTGTATGTGTTATCCTGTCTGTGGGATAGTGCATATAAATACCCATTTGCTACTATTGACACCCAATAGCCGATGATTAATAAATCGATATAACAACAATTTCGATATAATGACAAAGTGACACAGGGACGAATGTGGTCGTTGTAACGAGGTCTGACTGTACTTAAACAGAAGAAACATGAGTTGTAAAAAGGTTATGAGAAGGTAAAAGTAGTTCTTTTATATTCTGGGAGACAATAGTTGTATACAAGGGCCATGTCATATTGTGTGTTTTATAGCAACCTTAAAATTGGGAACTAAAAATTGGGTGTTGCCTTTTCAGTGGAGTTCAGGATAATCTGTATTATATATTCTTCTGTTGCTATATTTGCTTTTTGCTATTATATATTTCCTGCTAATTTTTCAACTGAATATCATCACAGTATTCTGGAGATTTAAATCCATGATGTTTTTTTATAGTCATTATATATGTATCATTCATATATATATATATATGTCTGATGCCATATAACCCTGATTAAAATGTGTCATTAAATAAAACTTCCTTCCTTCCATTCATGTATGTAACTGTTATTGATTGGGTTTTTTTGTCAGCAACAAGATGCAGCAGCCTATGATGGTCGATAAGAAACAGAAGCGGCAGTTAGACCGCATCACGGCAGAAAAGGAACACTTGTCAGCTGAACTGGCCAACATCAAAGGCAAAATGATGGTAGGTTAAAGTTTGTTTTGTTTAACAACACCACTAGAACACATTGATTAATTAATCATTTGCTATTGGATGTCAAACATTTGATGATAGGTTAAAACTTGCCATAAAGAACCGAACAAAACAGATCTATATTTCGCTTAGCTAGTAATATTAGAATGTTATATACATGTAACAAATAAAATATAAAAACATACATCAAGATTGCAAGAGTGAAATCTCTTCATAGTATATACAGATAGAAATAGATACACATTTTAAAATCAGTAACATCAACACATTTTATTTACGGTTATATGGCTAAGGACCACACAGATATTGAGAGGAAACCCGCTGTCGCCACTTCAATGGCAACTCTTTTCGATTAGCAGCAAGGGATCTTTTATATGCACCATCCCACAGACATAGCTATTGGTTGTCAAATGTAGTAATTTTGACATATAGTCTTGGAGAGGAAACCCACATAATTTTTCAATCGGTAGCAAGGAATCTTTTTATATGCATCATCCCACAAACAGGATAGCACATACCACAGCCTTTGATATACCAGTCATGGTGCACTTGCTGGAATGGATTAATGAATAAATGCACTTGACAAATGTTGAGATGAGGGAAACACTTGAACTCTCCACTAAATGAAACGATTCCTCTTTGAGTGCTGTACTATTGGTTCCAAAACACCATTTTAAACAGAGAATGACTAGTTAATGATGCAGCATATCGGCTTTATCCTGTGATGGTAAGAATGGGAAATTCTGCTAGTCTTGCCGAGTAGAATTTCCCATTCGGCCTGTAAAGAATAAAGCCAATATCATACGTTGTTAACTAGTTACTATTTTTATCTTGCAGTCTATAAAAATTAAAGTGAAAAGGTGTTATTTCTTTTATTTCATCTACATTGTACAATGAACTAGAGGTCAAATAAGCCATTTTGTAATGTAGCCATGTATTTGACGTCAAAAGTCATAATCTGCTAGTATACATTTAAGACTTTTTGCTTCAATCGATCATCATAAACAGTCAATAGAAACAGTGGTTGCAGGATAAATTAAAATACGTTTTCAAAATCTTAGGTAACTGGAACTTATTTCACATGATTTTCACCACAGGGAACATCTTTTTCATAACATGGAATTTACTAAGCCGATTGTTTTCTTAATTGCACACAAAAATAGTATTTTTTATTTATTTCCAAAACACTTTTACTTTTCTTCTTACGTCATTCTTACTGAAATTATTTACAATTTTTTTTTTTTTTTTAACAGGATGGGATGGACTATATGTAACCAGTTGTTAATTACTCAATTTATATTTGCATAGAGAATAAAATACTGATGATCCTGAAATTTGTAACTTTTACTTTTCGAATGTAATGGTTCACCATGTTGACAGTTCACATGAATTTAAAGTTGTGTAACTGTAAATATTATCCCCATAATAAATGTAGTTAACTCTTGTCAATATTACCTCGCAATAGTAATAGAAAATAATGTGTTACTCATAAGCCAAGTCGATTAGGTTACGGTTAACATATAGAACATAATCTCTATTAATTAATGTAGCTTTCCAAAAAGAGCACATTGTTTTCTTTTCAAATCATTGCACTATACCAAACCTTCTGTCCCTGACCAGACCGCTGGCTATCCAGAGGCCGGGCCTGAGATGGACATGCCTGAAACCATAGTGGTACAAGGGCATCAAATAGAGTAGTCTCAAACCAAATGTAAATTTTGCTAATTGTTACGTAATGACAAATAATTTTTTGAAAACAATTTGATTTTCGTTCATTGTCATTAAAGGATATATATTATGCATGCAATACAATCACAGCAACTTTCTTTTAAAAATTGTTAAGTAATGATTACGAATTACAAATAATTTCTTGAAAACAATTTTATTTCCATCATTGCCATTGAAGAGGTACCTTATGCAATGCAACTTTTTTCTGTGAATATATATTAATATCAATGTATGACACCCACTATCTGCTATACATATATAATACACTGTTTAATACCATGTGTGTGACAGTGGGTTCTCAACATACTTTATTCCTTTTTTTTTAGGCATTACAAAATGAATTGTCTGGCATGTCGGCAAAGCTTGCACAAGGTTCCTTAGCAGATCACATAAGTACGGCACTTGTCCTGGCTGCCAAGGTTAAAAATCTTAGGTTTGTGTGTTATTATCATTATAAAGATGATGTCCTTTGTTTCCTTTTAGCCACCCCATTTGCAGAGATAGTAACATTTTATAATAATTATTTGGAAAATATATTTATAAATAATCGTGTTTGACATCTGGTTCCAAACTATATCCATCACGCAACAGTAATAGATAGTCGACCGCCATTGGTCAGCTGTTAACATATATATTGCAGTGAGAAGGCGTGGACACAAATGAACACAACTTGTGATTGGTGGGATAAAATATGTAGCTTGTTTCGGATGTTTGTGAGTTCGAAACTACCGTGAAAGATAAATAATACATTAGATAGCTGTAACCAGTGCCTTCCAACAAAACAAGTACATATACTTCTAAGGCTTCTGTGCAGCGAGACAAAAGTTGAGAATCGAACTTGTAGTTAACACATTCTTTTGATATCCAATGAAGTCTCAGACTCAATATACATGTCACGGCAAGTCAACAAAGGTGGTAACAAGAGTCCACTTCCAGATGTTCTTTTTGTGCTATCAATGAATAATGTGTTCGACATTTAGTTACTCAAGGTAACGGGTATAATTTTGGTAAATTTTGCATTTGAAACACATGTCACTAATGAATGAATGAATGAATGTTTAACGACACCCCAGCACGAAAAATACATCGGCTATTGGGTATCAAACTATGGTTAATGCAACCCAATGTGAGGATCAACATCAATATAAAAATTCAACAGGTCAGTAAAAACACAGTGTAAAGGACTGTGTAAAAATACAAATATCACAGATAGATATAATTAAAATTTAGAATAAAACTCAGTGTCATGTAAAAATTGTAAAATAATTTCTGGATGGAATCGAAATGATTCCATCACATTTCTTTGTCCAAATAAATCTTTTCACGTTTCTTTCAGAAACTGACACTCCACCAAAATGTGGCGCACATGTCACTAATGAGTTTAAAATAATTATTAATGAAAATGAAACATGTTTATATGATTTATGTAATTTTGTCAGTAGGTACTTTTTAAAAACCATAAATAAATTATGATTTAAAGTATTTTTTTTATTTTTTATTATTATTATTTTTTTATAATTTATTAGCCCAGAAATGTCGATAGTGTCAGGGATGGGGCCCTGAATCACTATGTTACAGATAATGTTGAACATAAGTAACATTAAATATATATATAATACATAATGAGTATTGTTAGACTAAATATGTTCAGATTGATTGTACATTTTTCCATAGAAAGAGGGAGGGAGGGAGAGACAGAAGTGAGAAAGCAGAGAAAGCAGAGAGAGAGAGAGAGAGAGAGAGAGAGAGAGAGAGAGAGAGAGAGAGAGAGAGAGAGAGAGAGAGAGAGAGAGAGAGAGAGAGAGAGAGAGAGAGAGATGAAGTAAAACAGGACAGCAAGACAGTTTTAACATTAAAAAAGCATACATGCACATACATACACATACACCAGCACACAACATAGCTTGATAACAAATGTATACATGTGATTAGTTTCCTATCAGTTGTATTATAGTTTGTTAATGTTCTGTGATACTGCGGGAAGTAGATGTGTTATTAAATTACTATATATTACATCTGTTGCTGGAGACGAGGATTTAAATAATAATAATAATAATAATAATAATAATAATAGTACAAAAATTATTATATTAAATATTTTCAACTAATGAATGATACAGTGACCACTTGGTAAAAAAATTGTTATGACTATTCTTACTAAAATATAAATGTTTTTCTATAGAGTATCTTTGTTTAATTTCTTTTTTAAAATGAATGATATTTAACTTAACCTTTTGCACTTTACATTTATATATGAAATACTTGGCTAGAAGTAGCAAGAGATCAAAAATATTATCTGTGTTAATGTTGTCTTTAAATCAAAATATGACTAGTCCGAGAGACAGTTTTATGTTACATAAATGATTACAGTACTTCGATAACCAGTTTAAAAATGAATTCCAAAACTTTGAACAAAGTTACATTCCCAAAAAAGATATTCTATTGTTTCTTTATTTACATTACAAAAGGTACATGTTTCAGTATCAATAAGTTTTAGCTTGAAGGCAAAAATATTTGTTGTTAGTATTCTGTGTAATATCCTATATTGGAACCATCTTAATTTTACTTCTTGTGTGGTGAGAAATGGTTTCAAATAAATAATGGGCCAGATAAGATCAGTACTAAAACAATTTTGCCATAGCGGTATTTGGTACGTCTGAATATGTTAATGTGTAATAGTATAATTTTGATCCTTTAAAGTATATATAAGTGTGTGTGTGTGTGTGCCCCCCACACACACATCTTTTAGCACCTTCCTATGCCTGTGCACCTACATGTATCACTACCGACAAGAAACTGACAGGACTAAGTGAAACTACTGGTACAAAGCAACTGATGTAAACAGGTCTGTGTACTATCATGTTTGGGATGGTACACGTAAAAGATCCCTAGCTATTAATCGAAAAGAGTAAGTCGATGGAATGGCGGTAGTGAGTTACCAGACTTTATTTCACAATGCCTCGAGATACTCAGCTGAAATTTAGTGTATAACTTTACCATGTACTGTTACGGATCAAGATATAACTTATGGTGATTTACCCATTTGTCACAGAGTTATGACCCTTAAACTTGTATGAAAATTTGTTGGGCAGTACTCTCAGAATATATTTCTGGTTTTTCAGACACCAGTTTCCAGCAGATGGGTCCCCTCTTGATGATGGGATTGACCTGTGTAAGAGTGCTGAGCGAATCACCAACACCTCTGTCAAATCTCTGCCGGCCGTTTTGTCAGCTCTGTCAGTCTACCGTGCAGCCATGAAAGAGATCTGTATGTGTAAAGATTTGGTACGTTTAACATTGTGGGGGATACGCCGCCATGTTTAACATATTTGTAGCTTAACTGATTTCACAAGAAGTTATTAGTTCCCCACTGGTCAATTGGAGGGTACTCTAGGTTTCATCTCTGTCCTGTGTCTGTCGGTTGGTCTGTTTGTCCCACATATAATTTTCTGCATGGCTTTCGCACTGCCTGAAGATTTTGAGATGGAAATTTTTTAGATATATATAGAGTTATTATGTACTGTTAACAATCACGTTTAACTTTATGGCTATTTTCCTCCTTTTTTTCACAGACATATGTCCATTGAATTTAGCAGTACTCTCAGACAATCTAATTAAAATTAGCTCCACTATTACATGTGGATCTAACAGCAGCCAGTTGGAGCTCATGTCCACCAATCAAAACCTTACTTGCAGCATCATGCCAGTGATTTAAAAATAATTTGAAAACATTCCGAATTATCTTGAGGGTATACGACATGTTTCGTGTGAATTACGAATGCCTTAAAACATGTTTTATTTTATAAAATAAATAATTTGTAATGTAAAACTGAAGACTGATTTAGTTTTTTTTTTTTAATAAATAAATAAATAATTTTTAATGTAAAATTGAAGACTGATAACCCATCCCGTACGTATTAGTATGGTTCACTGTACTGCGGCCACTAAAATAGACTCGCTCGATATTTTTAGAATTTGTATGCCCCCAAATAACGTTATAAAAAGCGAAGTGTGATTGGTCAATATTTAAATTATTATTTACAGACGAAATGTTACCTGGACATTGGAGACTACGTAATCTGATTAAAATTAGTTCTACTGGTCTAAATAAGGCATTCGTAATTCAGATGAAACATGTCATATACCCTCAGGATAATTCGGAATATTTTCAAATTATTTTCAAATCACTGGCATGATTCTGCAAGTACGGTTTTGATTGGTGGACATGAGCTCCAACTGGCTGCTGTTAGATCCACATGTAATAGTGGAGCTAATTTTAATTAGATTGTACTCTCAGAATGCTTGTTCATAAATAATTTAAGGAAATGATGATTTATAAATTATGAAATATTACAATGATTTGTTAATGTTTTGTTTGTTCAGAAAGAACTTGAGGAAATGGTTGAGACGAGAGATGTTGCCAGGAAAGACCTGTACCACAAGATAACCACGTGTATGGATGAGGTGGAGAACATGCCACTCACAGACAGGGTACAGGCCGTCAAGGTAATGCATTTATTACATACCTTTTCAATCTTACTATTATAGTGATAAAGACATTTTCAAACCATGTAATAAATTTATCTTATATCACTCATATGTGTGATCTGGGGCGGGACGTAGTCCAGTGGTAAAACGTTCACTTGATGTGCGATCGGTCTAGGATCGATCCCTGTCGGTGGACCCACTGGGCTATTTCTCATTCCCACCAGTGCTCCACAACTGGTGTAACAAAGGCCATAGTATGTACTATCCTGTCTGTGAGATGGTGCATATAAAAGATCCCTTGCTGCTAATCAAAAAGAGTAGCCTATGAAATGGCGACAGCGGGTTTCCTCTCTCAATATCTGTGTGGTTCTTAACCCTATGTCTGATGCCATATACCCGTAAATAAAATGTGTTGAGTGTGTCGTTAAAATGAAACATTTCCTTTCATTTCATATGTGTGATCTGGACCTGGAACTTGTAAATGGGGATTTCCCTTTTTATTTTTACTGGAGTTGGCGCCTTTTTATTACTGATGTCATATCTGATTTACAAATTATGTCACGTCGTATTTAAAACATTACATAAGATTGCCGCAGAGTATGATTCTTAACATTAAGTAAATCTATGAAAGGAGGATTGATTAATAGATTTAAGAAAGTAGTTATGACATTAAATTAAAAACAGTTTTTGTAAAAAAAAAAAAAAAATATGTAATAAATACAGAACTTCACATACCACTCGACTGCAATAAACAGAAAGCAAAAACAACGTATGTGAAGTTCTGTATATATATATAGCAGCGTTTGCACAGATTTGAATTTGAGCAATCATAATGAAAAGCCTCTGTATTTTTTAGAAGCCATTAAATCATAAAAGAATTTTGTAAAGCTAACAATAGGTCAACCATATGGGGCCTAATTCACAAAGGTCTCTTAGGCTCTGCTAGACAACAAAGCATCCTCTTTGCAAGTCTTTTAGCATTGCACTGCGAGATCGCAAAGTTGCGAGAGTTTAGTGAATTAGACTTGTTTACTTTTTCGGCAGATTCTTGTTACCATCTACAACTATTTTGGTTCTATCAAATATCATCTTAACATTATTTATTATTCTACAGAACACTGTTGGCATCTTGAAGGAGCATTTTGACCCATTCTTCCATTTTGTGGTTAACAACATTCCATCTTTGGACAACCTGACCCCAACCTATGTACAGTGGAAGGTAAAGTCAGTTTTAATTGGTTTCTTATATATAGTTATAGGGCAGAATTTACAAAAACTGTTTTAGACTTACATGCATGTAACTACATACATTTGCTATGCTTAAAAACCAGTGTTTAAGAAAAACAGGCTTCGTAAATTTGGTCCATAATGATCAACACTGTAACATATTAATAAAAATTGTTATATTTAATATGTATTATTCTAGTGTAACTTAGTATAAAAGTTGTGTACTGTGTACTATTACTACAGGCATCGAAATAAGTCGAGAACAGTCGTTCAGGTTACCAGGAAGTTACCACATGTAGGAAAAGTCGAGAACGGTGTTTAGTTCATAGCAAAAATTTCAATGAACGGTAGTTTCGTTTCTGAACGTAAACCTGGCAATGCATTCCACAATTCTGTGTTTCATTATCTCGTAAGGAATTGCATTGATGTTCCACACGAACTTGTGCAATTGCAAGCAATTATAGTCATTCCGCGTTTAAGCAACATCCTGCATTTTGTTTTCTCGTATGAAATTGCACTGATGTTTATGCG
This sequence comes from Gigantopelta aegis, assembly GCF_016097555.1. Classification (NCBI taxonomy): domain Eukaryota; kingdom Metazoa; phylum Mollusca; class Gastropoda; order Neomphalida; family Peltospiridae; genus Gigantopelta; species Gigantopelta aegis. The sequence goes on from NC_054706.1 coordinate 15,959,452, forward strand.
CACTTGTGCAATTGCAGGCAATTTCAGCAATCCACGTTTAAGCAGCGCCCACTAAATAAATTTACTTCCGGATTTCGTTTTTCGTTGCGATGTTCGCACGCACCGATACAATTTCAGAATGTCTGCATTAAAAGTAGTAGTAACAGGAATTCAATTCTAACTTTCATATAGTTGTGGTAACCTATAGGTTACCAGGCTATATTTTGTGGTAACCTGTAAATGGGTTACCAGACATAATGCTTATTTCGATGCCTGTTACTAGGTCACTGTGACCTACTTTGCACAGTCTACTGCACATAATGGTAAATCCTTATCCGGTCCATATCTTGCATACAGATGCATACAGGACCATCAAACCTCACATGTAAGAAGAACTTGGAATGGTGGTGTGTTGCGTACTATTACTAGGTCATTGTGACCTACATTTCACAGTCTATTGCACATAACAGTAAACCATGTCCGGATCATATCTTGCACACAGATGCATACAGAACCATCAAATCTCACATGTAGGAGGAACTTGAGATGGTGGTGTGTTGCGTACTATTACTAGGTCACTGTGACCTACTTTTCACTGTCTACTGCATATAACAGTAAATCCTTCTCTGGACCATATCTTGCATAGAGATGCATACAGAATCATCAAACTTCACATGTAGGGACAATGGCGGTGTGTCACATACAATTACTAGGTTACTGTGACCTACTTTTCATGGTCTACTGCACATAACAGTAAATCCTTGTCCGATCATATCTTGCATACAGATGCATACAGGACCATCTAGCCTCACATGTAGGAACAACTTGGGATGGCGGTGTGTCAATACGACTACTATGTCACTGTGATACAAATAAAATAATAATTTGTCTATATTCTGAACATCATAGGAAGATCTTGTTTAGCCTTTGAAGAAGTCAGGACTGTTTATCATTACAAAAATTTCCCATAATTAGAATTGAATCATACCCATAACATATTCATTAATATCTATGGTGTTTCATCAAACTCCTGACGGGCGTATCATGTACGGTATTCTTGTTATGATTTGGTTAATGTTGTATCTTTTCTTTTTAACTTAATATGACCTCAAACTAATGACATTTCCCCCCATTTGGTAGTAGACTGGTCCGAACATCCCAACAACCAATGGGATGGCTAAAATCTTCCAAAGAGTCCTCTGCTTTCTGTTAGGGCACATGACTGCAGCTGCTTTCTTTATCCTTCGCTGTTAATCGCCTTTTTTTCTTTTTTATGAGTTTGTTAATGATATTTCTTACACATCCGTTGGTTAGAACATCATGCGTTATTTTTGATAACACATGGGTTGTTAACACACGTACGTTAGCTACAAGTGTAACAGCTGTAAATAACTTTGAGTTAAAAAAGATGTTAAAATTGCTTAAAACATGGTTATTGAGGATATGTAAGAAAGAGAATAATACGTTCGTGTCCATTAGATACCATTTATCTCACAAATCATTGTTTAAAAACGTATCAAACTCGCTTTTGCTCGTTGGGATACATTTCAAAACAACTCGTGAGATAAATGGATGGCCACTTATGTATTATTCTCTATATCTTTGTCATCTTGTAATTGATCGTAAGATCAGTACCCCCTTTATGGATAGAACCCATTTGGGTTATTCCCAAGCCAACCATTTCTCCATAAATGGCATATCAAAGCCTGTGGTATGTGCTATACTGTCTTTGGGATGGTGCTAATTAGTAAGGATAGTTACCCATGGACTTTCAGCAGGTTTCTTCTCTTATTATTGCCAGTTGTCACAAGTACCAAACTTCAGACACCTGTTCCAGGCATTGTTAAATGAACATTACTTTCATTTTGTTCTTTCTGTTCGAGGTACGGGATCTAGCTCTGTCGGTAGAGTGCTCGCCTGAGGTGCTTGCATCACAGGATCAAACCACCTCAGTGGACCCATTCTCCGATTGGGTTTTTCCTCGTCCCACCTGATATATCAAAGGTCATAGTATGTGCTGTCCTGTCTTTGGGAAGTGCATATAAATAGAGAATAACAGAGCCTCGCAGAATTTCCCATTCTTACCTTCACAGGATAAAGCAGATATTCAACGTCAGTAACTAGTTATTATTTTTAACCTGCAGACCATACAAATTAAGGGGAAAAGCTATTATTTCTGTTATTTCTGCCACATTGTACGATGACCTAGAGGTCAAATGAGCAATTTTCTAATGTAGCTATGCTTGTGACGTCATCTGAGTGATGTCAAAAGTCATAATCTGCTAGTATACGTTTCTGTTTATGACCAGCCTCGGTGGCGTCATGGTTAGGCCATCAGTCTACAGGCTGGTAGGTACTGGGTTCAGATCCCAGTCGAGGCATGGGATTTTTAATCCAGATACCTACTCCAAACCCTGAGTGAGTGCTACGCAAGGCTCAATGGGTAGGTGTAAACCACTTGCACTGACCAGTGATCCATAACTGGTTCAACGAAGGCCATGGTTTGTGCTATCCTGCCTGTGGGAAGCGCAAATAAAAGATTCCTTGCTGCTAATCAGAAAGAGTAGCTCATGTAGTGGCGACAGCGGGTTTCCTCTCAAAATCTGTGTGGTCCTTAGCCATATGTCTGACACAATATAACCGTAAATAAAATGTGTTGAGTGCGTCGTTAAATAAAACATTTCTTTGCTTTTATCGGTCATCATGACATAATCTGTCAATAGAAACAGTGGTTGCAGGATAAAACATCTCTAGATGCTAATGGAAAAATACAGCAGGTTTCCTTTAAGTCTTCAGGTAAAAAAATTCCATTGATTCATAAATAAATGTGCTCCAGTGGTGTGGTTAAACAAAACAAACTTCTATATCTGTTTTTTCTTTAGGAAACGAAGCTTGTCGAATTTGCCACGGCTAAAAATTACACTAATGAATGCAGGGATGAAGTTGTCTCTGCGTTTGGCAGTATACAGAGTGTAAGTGTTATGTGTATTTTGTTCACGATGGATAGTCTATTTGCATCAAAAGAGAACCGATGAATTGGCTCTTTAATAAATAATATAAAAACTCATATAAAAATATTAAGTTTGAGACATGTACAGACTTGCTTCTTTTTTTATTATTATTGTTACAGTAGAATTAACAATTAGAACAAATTACCATAAAATTTTACAAATTAATTTTAAAAAATTTAATAAAGGAGTGAATGAATATAAGTGAACAATCAAGGTTGGCTATAGCATCTAAACTGTTATTAGTACTTGATATGTAGTACATAACGGCAAAACTGCATGTTGTTTATTGTGGCTGTTCCAACAGTTGCCTTTCTTCCCTATATTAGAATGGAGCTTTAGCCTATGCTATTTGTTAAGAAACTTTATTTAATTTGCTATTGAAACTTTTATATTTTTAATCATGTGCAAGTTAGTACGAGTTTAAAACATAGTAATGTGTTTTTATATAAATTTTAACATTATTCACTATATAGTTACATCGCATTTTATTGGGTCCCTTTTTTCACAAGGGTTGAGATGTAGCCCCGTTGGTGGGGCTATTTCTCGCTCCAGCCAGTGCACCGCGACTGGTACATCAAAGGCCGTAGTATGTGCTGTCCTGTCTATGGGATGGTGCATATAAAAGATCCCTTGCTGCTAATCGAAAAGAGTAGCCCATGAAGTGGCGGTAGCCAGTTTCCTCCCTCAATATCCCTCAATTAAACATATGTCTGACTCCATATAACCGTTATTAAAATGTGTTGAGTGCATCGTTAAATAAAACATTTCCTTCTTTACTTTTTTCACAAATTGACTGATATGAGGAGGTTCACAGGACTGAACAACCTAAGCTTTGTTTTTGGGGTTAGACTTCTTTTGTTTAAGTCCCCCAGCAGTGATAGAAATAAGCAGCATTTTTCACTAGTCCACTGAGCAAATACATCTTAAAATCTGCTTGTCCACCAATTATTTGTCTTAATAAGTTGTTAGTTATATTCAAGTGCAAGGATAATGTTTTTGGTTGCTCAGAATGAAACAGTATTATAAATTTGTATCTGTCGATTACACTGAGGTACATTTTGGTTACCTATTAAATTATCACTTATCAGGACAAACGGACAAGTGTTTATTTCGAACACTGGTGGTTGGCTTTCCCAACTGAAATATATGTATTAGGTTGGTTGTGCCATTTTTGTCTCACTTTTACGAAGTAAAAATGCAGGATATGGCTATACTTTTCCAGGGCTCACACTTAACAATGGCACCAATGGCAATTGCAAAATGTATACACCTGGTGTACATTATCTGTCAATATATAACATTTGTACATTTTAAATTTGTCTACACACAGCAAACTAACCTTTCAGTCATGTTTATTTGCTGTAAAAGTAACTTTTAAAAACAATTGTCATATGCAGGCTCAAAATTGTCGTTTCTGGGCCGTAATTGCTGTTTGGACACAAATTCTTAATTTCGAGCCCTGCTTTACCGACAGCAATGGGATCAACTTTTGCATTAAAATTTAAAGTTTAGGTCAGTTTCTCACAAACTATAAGTCTTAGGTCAGTGAATTTTATTCTAAATTTTAATTTTATCTATCTGTGACATTTGTATTTTTTGTACAGTCCTTTACACTGTGTTTTATTTACCTCTTGAATTTGTATATTGATGTTTTTCATCACTTAGTTTTTGCATTTACCACAGTTTGTTACCCAATATCCGATGTATTTTTCGTTATTAAACATTCATTCATTCATTCATTTAGGTCATTCATTTAGGTCAGTGAAAATTTGTTTCATATAGTTGCACCTATGGATATTCATCACAGTGCACTGAAAACAATTATGGAAGGCGACACATTTAATTCCATTGAATTCTTGTTAAACAAGTCGGCAAAATATGTTTTAGGTAATTGTTTTGGATACCTGTAAAGAGAGGATTTATTTATTTTCATTGCAGCAACTCTCTCTAACAGACGGTGATGGCCATGGGAAATTTGATCTGGAAGCTTTACTGAAGACGTACATACAGACCCTACAGAATGAGCTAACTGTCACAAACGTGGTAAGTAGTCTTGAAGAAGTAAACTATACATCATTATTTTCCAGGTATATACTTGCTGTATTCAAAATTCTGATAGCAACATTGAGTGGTTTCCCTGGAAGTTAGGCAAGGCATGGTACACCCAAACACTTTGGTTATTGTGGTCAAACTAAATATGTTTGTTTTGTTTAATGACACCACTGGAGCACATTGATTTATTAATCATCGACCATTGGATGTCAAACATTTGGTAATTTTTGACATATAGTCGTAGAGAGGAAACCTCCTACATTTTTCCATTAATAGCAAAGGATCTTTTATATCAACCATCCCACAGACAGGATAGCACATTTCACGGCCTTTGATATACAAGTCATGATGCACTGGTTGGAATGAGAAATAACCCAATGGGCTGTTGGATGTCAAACTTTTGATAATTCTCACAATAATCATCAGTAAAAAGCTGCTACATTTTTTTTTATTATTCGTAGCATGGTATCTTGTAGGTGCACTGTCCCACAGACATGACAGCACATACCACAGCTTTTGACCAGTTAAGAGGTACTGGTTTGACGAGGGAAAACCTAATGGATCTAACAACGGTGTTTGATATATTGACTGAAACATTTCTAGCAAATGCTCTACCAACTGAGCTAGATCCCAGCCCTATTCAGCTTGACCACAGCCCATTGGGTTATTTCTCATTCCAACCAGTGCATCATGTCTTGTATATCAAAGGCCGTAAAATGTGTTGAGTGCATCTTTAAATAAAACATTTCTTTCTTTCTTTCAAATAGTCATTGTTTTAAAATGTGCTGAGGTGTCGTTAGAGAAATATTAATTTATTTTCTTTTGTGCAACTAGGAACGTGGTACCGATTCAGGATTCTTTGCCTCCATGCTTCAAGCTTTAGAAAAGGACTTACAGTCAGAAATATCAAGTATAGAAAATGTGCAAAAGCTAGCAACGGACTTCTCTCAACTGAGAAAGGAAATTGAACCATGGCTCGAGACCCGGCCAAATGTAGATGAACTGCAAGACGTGCGCAAGTCTTTGCGAGCATTGCGCTCAAAGTTACGCCATCGCCTGGCAGATAAAGAGGATGTTGAAGAGGTGTGGGATAATTAATTATTTTATTCATGATGAAGAGATTTTTTTTGTTGGTTTTTTTTTGTTTTGCTTTTTCAAAATTTAGCATATGTTATTAATTCAAATGAAAAATTAACTGTATTCTTAATGAACTTATATGTGATAAAAGAAAGGGTTCTTTTGTCTCTGATATACATGTTAAATAATTGGACTCCATAGAATTTAATGAAGGCTTACATTATGCAGACATTTTCTCAGTAGAGGAGATTTCCACCCCACCCCCCATCCACCCAATTTGTTTTTTAATAAAACAATAAAAATAATGGTAATAAAACAAACAATCAAAAAACCCATCCTCAGCATGTTTGGTCCATTTAAAGAATTGACCTTGTATACCAGCCCAGGAAATCAAGCATACAAACCTGTATATGTCATAACCTTATTGCATCCTCCCCTCACCTACATGTACCTCAACACCACATTCAATGGACTAATTGGAACATCGCAACAGCCAATCATTGGCTAAATTTTCTGTTGTGTTCTGGGTTTCTGGTCACATGATCACTTCTTGGCAAATAAGTTTTTAGAGAGAACATAGCTAAGAATATTTGATTGCAGATAGCATTAGGTACCGAGTTTCATGATCAATATCTAATTTCTAGGGTGCAGCCTGTAAGAAATCAGGGGTAGGTCTGGCACTCGCCAAGTTCACCAGTTACAAATTGTAGAACCAATTGGCGAATTATATTTTAATTTGGCAAAATAATTTTTTTTTTTTTTTTTTTTTAAACTGGGTTGTTTGTTTTCAGTTTTTGAAATTTAGTAGATAATTTGAAAAATATTTCTCCCCGCCCAGAGCTATCCCTGGACATATTGTTTTCCAAACTGGTTATTTAACATGTTTCGCTATCTTTCAGAATGAATCCGATCCATCTGCTATGACAGAAATTACAAAAGACATTGCAAAAATCCGGGATGAAATTCATCAAGCATTAACCAAGGAGGATAAACTTCTAGTAAGTTATTTTAATTGGTGAAAATATGTTTTTAGCAGTTACAATAAAATTAATCTTGCATTCAAAATTGTACTTCTAGAAGACCAAAATTTGTTTTGTTTAACGACACCACTGCAGCACATTGATTAATTAATCGTCTGCAATTGGATGTGAAATTCTAGAAGACCAAGTCCAAAAGCAATTTTAACAGATTCATGATATCACAAAGTAATTTTTTTAAAAACCCGATTTTGTTATTGAAATTTTATCTCACCATGACAGTCTCGAAGTGAAAAACTTTGGAGTCAACATCTACTTTTTGTCTTTAACTTCATGTCTCATTTTGTGTTTAGCTGTTAAATCTTGCAAAATATAAGTCTTGAAATTTTTATTATAATTCTGTATCTGATATATTCATTACAAGGCATGTTTAAAACAAAAGTTAATGAATTTTTATATTTACAGGTGGGGGTTTTGGGGGGAGGGGGGTTTTTTGGTTGTTGTTTTGTGGGGTTTTTTTTTAGTGCCTGTACTCAGTATTAGGATCACAATTAATAGTAAATGAATTCCATAGTCACCAATCTTTAGATTTCATTATACTAGTATCTGTTTTTTTCTTGATATTTTTGCAGCACAGTTTGTCAAGTTTAGCTGATGAACACTTCCCAGAACTGCTGACCAGACATCCCGACCTTGGAATGGATGTTTATCTGGTTTGTTTTAATTGATTTTGTTGTAATTATCAGAATATTTTTCGCACTCAAAATAAGGTGGAGTTACCGAAGTTTGACTGTATATTGTACAGTCAGAGTTTACAAAGCCAAATTTTTTACTATTGGAAAACCTTGTTTGAAAAAAGATCGAAATCTCTTGAAAATTTCAATCTATTGACCTGAAGTAACTGTCCTGGCTGAATTGCTATAGAAACTAGTAATAACGGCCTTCGAAAACTCAAACTTTAAACACTCGATAAACTTGATCTCTTGACCTAATTATTTGGTCCCACCAAAAAGATTTAATAGATTATATACCTCTAAAACTTGATGTGTGTGGAATGATCAGACGAATGAATTGTCAGTCAGGTAAATGTTAGTTCCTGATTTGCATTAGTGCGTTTTAATGATTTTTCTTATTTAAAATATTTAAAATAATTTTGTGAATTGCGTTATTCGGCGTTCAGTGTTTTATTTGTTAGTTACATTCTGCCATGCTTTGACATCTGCAAAATACATCAGTGTTCATTATATCATTTACTTCTTGTTTCAATATTGATTTTAAAAACTCGAACTCCCGGAAACTCAAACTATTTCCTCGTCCCCTTCAAGATCGAGTTATCGAAGTTTGACTGTATATACAAAAAGTATCACAGCCCAAGTTAAGTTCAGATGGTATAAATTCAGTGTTAGAGCTGGTACTGGGATTGTAACTCAACGTCTACCAGCGTAAAGACAAATGACTCGACCAATACAGCACCACTAACCTAGTTGTTATGTAATAATTTCCAGGCAGGCACTTTCTCCATTGATTTATATTCTAGATGTACAATGGATTTTTAAAACCTAACTAAAGAATAATATTCTGTTGATTTATATTTTAGGCTTAGAGTATTTTTACATGCCCCTATACCACTACGGTTTCAGGCATGTCCATCCCGGATCCGGTCTCTGGATAGCCAGTGATCTGACCCAGGACAGAAATAAGAATGTTTTAGACTGGTTAAGCCTAACCACAAAGTAATATTCCCTGTTGATTTATGTTATAGACTTTTGAAATCTAATCATGAAGTTTTATTTTCAGTTGATTTATACTTAGGTGAAACCTAATCATGATTCAGAAGTAATATTCTCTGTTGATTTATATTCTAGATGTACAATGGACTGGTGAGACCTAACCAGGAAGTAATATTCTCTGTTGATTTATATTCTAGATGTACAATGCACTGGTGAGACCTAACTAGAAAGTAATATTCTCTGTTGATTTATATTCTAGATGTACAATGCACTGGTGACACCTAACCCGGAAGTAATATTCTCTGTTGATTTATGATCTAGATGTACAATGGACTCGTGCTAACCATTAAGTAATATTTTCTGTTGATTTATATTCTAGATGTACAATGGACTGGTGAGACCTAACCATGAAATTGACCACTTCGACATGACTCCAGTCACAGGGGCATCGTCTGATCTGTTTGAATCTGTGTTTGCTGGTGAACCCATCTTTATTAGGGTTTGTTTTTACCTTTCTGATTTCCATCTATTAATAGTCTTATCTAAACTGCTTCATTGAAGCTTTATTAAAATCATTGACGTGAATTTTTCAGGGTTTTTTATGAATTATTACTATGGGCATGTAATGAATAAATAAATGAATGTTTAACGACACCCCAGGATTAAAAAACAAAAAAATCAGCAATTAGTTGTCAAAGAATAATAAGTTTATGAAACAAATTGTTATGACCCAAGCAGGCACTCATAACTGGGGAAATAAAAATCATAATTTCTTACTGAGAATATACTCTCGGTATACTAAGTTCAAAATTGTACGTAGCTCCCCTTTTATATTTTGGTGAACCATTAAAAAATGCGCCAAATTCCATCATTGAAACTGCTCAACTTTTCCTTTTTGACTTGATCCTACAGGACATTCAAAATTCCATAGCACCAAAACTACCCCCGCCTGCTACTGATCCTGGTCGGGCTGCTGGTGTTCCCTTACACCTGCCAGTGCAGGCGGTCCCCTCTCCCACCCACCCCAACCCTTACATGTCCTGGACGGAGCCGGCCAAGGCTGGCACCTGCACCTATAACAGGCATCGCTACAACAACTTGCTCTGAGTGTGCATGTAAAACCCTATAACCTGACCTAACCTGACCTAACCTGACCTAACTGAAAAATTACAATGCATTGGTGTAAAGAAAAATGTAATGTTATCACTATTTGGCAAACAACACTGTGGAGTCGTATATTTGAAAGAGTTTGCATTTATGCTTCAGTGTTGTTATTTTTTAATTTGTAATAACATGTTATTTTAATACAATTCATTGCAGATTTTTTGGACAAAATAAATAGAACTTTTGGTTTTGAAAATTATCTATGAATGTGAATAAAATACAACTTTAGTTAAATTAAATGCAATATTCAGAAGTGTGTATAAAGTTATTTTCATCATTTCAGTATTGACCTAATGTACATTACATGTATGGATATCAAAATAATTTTAGGCTGGAAAAATAGCTAAAGTAATAAATAGCATAACAAACTCTGAACCGGTTATCAAATTTAGGTCAGTTGTGAAATAATTTTCATTTTACATTTGCTAAAGCTTGTGACAAGTGAAAATTATTTCACTCGGGACATAAATTTGATAATAACTGGTAACTTGTTTTATTTAATTGGCTGATAAGCAAAGGTAAGTATCTGAAAGAATTCTATTATGTTAAAATAGCATAAAGAGGATACTCACTGAGTGTGTTGTGATATCATAATTTATCAGCACGAGTTGATAAAAGTATGAAATCCGAGGCTTGCCAAGGATTTTTATACTTTTATCAACAAGTGCTGGTAAATTATGATATCACAAGACACGAGGGGGGTATTCTGTTTATCATCCATTATCATTCTTTCCATTTTCGACAATTGTAAACAATGTCAGTAATGTGGGTTGAATGTCATTATATTTGGCAGTGGTAGACTCATTAACAGAACGACAGTGGCATGACGTCACTAATGATAGGTTTAGCGTGGAAACATACACAGTGACGTAACAAAAATAAGCAATATCTCCTAGGAGAATATGACAGGAGATAATGCAAATTATAGTGCCAGTGATATCTCCTACGAAAGCCTTTAATGGATGATAATATGTATCATTCCAACAAGGAGCCCATTGGTAAAGCTCTTGCCTGAGGCACGGTCAGTTTAGGATCGATCCCTGTCGATGGGCCTATTGGCCATTTTTTATTTCAGCCAGTGCACCACGCCTAGTCGGGGAACATTTTGTTTTCAAAATTGTGGTTTGTGATATTTCTAGTCAATTGAAAACTGATTAGCAATTGCAGGTTAATGTTTTAAAATTGTGGTTTGTGATATTTCTAGTCAATTGAAAACTGATTAGCAACTGCAGGTTAATGTTTTCAAAATTGTGGTTTGTGATATTTCTAGTCAATTGAAAACTGATTAGCAACTGCAGGTTAATGTTTTCAAATTGTGGTTTGTGATATTTCTAGTCAATTGAAAACTGATTAGCAACTGCAGGTTAATGTTTTAAAATTGTGGTTTGTGATATTTTCTAGTCAATTGAAAACTGATTAGCAACTGCAGGTTAATGTTTCAAAATTGTGTTTTGTGATATTTCTAGTCAATTGAAAACTGATTAGCAACTGCAGGTTAATGTTTCAAAATTGTGGTTTGTGATATTTCTAGTCAATTGAAAACTGATTAGCAACTGCAGGTTAATGTTTTAAAATTGTGGTTTGTGATATTTCTAGTCAATTGAAAATTGTGGTTTGTGATATTTCTAGTCAATTGAAAACTGATTAGCAACTGCAGGTTAATGTTTCAAAATTGTGGTTTGTGATATTTCTAGTCAATTGAAAATTGATTAGCAACTGCAGGTTAATGTTTTAAAATTGTGGTTTGTGATATTTCTAGTCAATTGAAAACTGATTAGCAACTGCAGGTTAATGTTTTAAAATTGTGGTTTGTGATATTTCTAGTCAATTGAAAACTGATTAGCAACTGCAGGTTAATGTTTTAAAATTGTGGTTTGTGATATTTCTAGTCAATTGAAAATTGATTAGCAACTGCAGGTTAATGTTTTAAAATTGTGTAGCGATCTAGGAAACTTGCTTAGCGAATCACGATGCGATACTGAACAAAATATTCCCTGCTAGAATATCAAAGGCCATAGTACGTGCTATCCTGTCTGTGGGATGGTGCATATAAAAGATCCCTTGATACTAATGGAAAATGTAGTGGGTTTCCTCTCTAATATGTCAAAATTACCATATGTTTGACATACAATAGCTGATGCTTAATAAATCAATGTGCTGTAGTGGCGTCGTTAAATAAAATAAAATAAATAATAAATAAACATTCCAACAAGGTCTACTTTAAATATAAATGTGATTATATATATATATATTTTTTTTTCCTCCCAGGAATATTTGTTGTCTGATGGGGAGCACTTGGACAAGTCAGAGTTTCTAAGTCAAGTGATAAAGTACGCCGCATCAGCTCAGGACTGTCTTGCAGCCGTGAAAGCCATTTTCTTCGACAAGGTTACTTATTTATGTAATTACATATTATGCAAGGTTGAAGCTGAATAAACAAGCATGTTTTGTTTTGTTTTTTGTAAAACAAAAAAAAAAGCATTTATTAAATTAAGGGGTCTTTGGTGTTTCTTTTAAAAGACATATATTGATCATGAATTTTACATCCCTAATTATTTCTTTCATTAAATTAATTTAAAATTTAATTAAATATACTTTAAAAAAAAAAAAAAATACTTTGAGATAAATATCAATGGATACAGCTGTGAGTGAGGCTGTTTATGATAAACAAGACATTTAATTCCATGAAATTATTGTTGATTAAAAAAACCTTTTTATTGTACAAAGAACAAAAGAATTGGGCACAAGTTTGACAATTTACAAGGCCCTCTTATATATACATTCTTACATATCGTGTTATTGATAGAACTAATTGTATCTGAAATCGGATGCCCAAATTTATTTTGGTTTTTGCCAAAGAAAATAAACATTTAATTAAAATGGATAATTCTTAATTTAGCTGGTAGACAAATTTATTATGCAGTGAGTGGAAGGTAGCTAAGTGGTAAAGTGCATGCATGATGTATAATGCGATATATGATCCCAGCCAGTTCAAACAACTCATATATATTAAATGATTTCCGTATATACTCTCATATCTTTGGGAAGACGATGAAAGATTACATACTGCTGTTCTGTGGTGATAAAAGGCACTGATGGCAGTGGGTTTGTTCTCACTATCTAGAACTAGTGTTATACAGACACCAAGAACAAATGTTGCTTTATCATTAGGAGTAGCCTAGGTGGTGGGTGTTTGTTTTGTTGAAATAACGGTAGTTTTAAAAATTTATTTATTTATATTTAAATTAAAAACTTTCTTCTGTTTTGTTTTTTCAGACTGCTAGACATGCATATGTGATGTTTGCAAAGACTGGGGAATTACTTTCTGGTTGGGTTGACAATGGAAACAAGCCATCGGATAAGGTTTGATGGTCATGTTTGTTCTGACATTGAAAAAACCCATTTGTAGTTCAGTAGTAAAGTGCAGTTTTTTTCAAATTGATCCTCATACCCATTGTGTTTTTTTCTTTTCATACATAACTAGTGATAAACATTTGCCTGATGCGTGATTGCTTTATGAATGATTTCTGTTGATTTCTTGTCCATTGGGTTATTTCTTATTCCAGCCAGTGCTCAACTTGTGTAGCAAAGGCCATGGGGTTGATGCACATAAAAGATCCCTTGCTGCTAATTAAAAAAGTGGCTTTTTATTTGTTTTCAGTTACATAAAATATAAGATTTGTTTTCTTCATTATTTTGCTTTTAGTTGAGAACATTCATTTGAAAAAGTCAAGAGTATGCAATGCAACAATTGGTTTTGTGTGTATATTTTAGGTTACCATGGAAATCTGCTTCAGCATGGCTTCCGCTCTGCTGGCACTTCATGAAGAAAACATAATCCATGGAGAGGTTACGCCTCAGAATATTGTCATCAAAGAAGATGCATCCTGTTGCCTCTTGATGCCAGATTTCTCCAGAAAAACGGTAAACTTTTAAAAACTGTTTCTCAGAGTTTAAAGGCACTAACAGGGTGGGACGTAGCCCGATGGTAAAACATTCGCTTGATGTGCGGTCAATCTAGGAATGTTTCCTATCGGTGGTTCCATTTGGGCTGGTTCTTGCACCACGACTGGTATATATGAAAGTCCATGCTATGTGCTATCCTGTCTGTGGGATGGTGCATATAAAAGGTCCCTTGCTACCAATGGAAAAAATGTAACAGTTTTTTTCTCTTAAGACTATATATACTCTTCCAACAAAGTAGGGGAACCCTAATGAGAATTTTTCAATTGCCAAAATTGTATGGTATATTAGCCATGGGGAATGGTTATATGATAAACATATTGAAACATAAAAGAAAGAAAAACCCAAGAAGCTCATTTTTAGATTATCATTCCATTGTGTTTGCCATACTATGTAAATTTTTAAAAAAAAAAATTTTATTTTTTTATTTATTGTAGGTTGATAGATGCCGGAAAAAGTATATTTCAAAATCTGGCCTGCAGTTTGTTGCTCCAGAAATAGGAAATATTACTGATGCAAGTAGAATGTCACCCGTTGTGGATATGTACAGTATCGGTGTGCTTTTGTTGTGGGTAGGTTTCAATAACATTGTTTGTAGATGTGTAAAGCATTCATATGTTTTAGCTGTAATATAAAAAGTTATTAAATTAAATGTTCTATATTTAAAGAAACATTTATTAGTTTCCTACCGGACCAACTGGAGGAGTCTATAGGTTTCGTCCCTGTCCTTCTGTTTGTCTGTCTGCCAGTCTCACATATAGTTTTCCGGACTTTATTGCCGCAATGCCTCAAGATACTGAGCTGAATTTTTGTATAAATCTTTATCATGTACAGTTTGACATCAAAGTTTGACTGTCATGATGATTTACCCAGTTTTGACACAGCTATGGTGATACGAAAATTTTGTTGGACCCGGTAGGGGACATGTATTGCTTTAGCAGTACTCTCAGGATGCTTGTTTCAAGAAGTATGAAATCAAATCTAAATGACAAGGTGTTGAAGATTTTAGCATTGGGTAAAGGCGACACCACACAATACAAGTGCCAAGTGCAAGAATACCATCAAAAATAACCAATTACATATACCGATGAAATTATAATGTTTGTCTTGTCAGTCTGATATTTCCGTGGCTATTTTCGGACGAGGCACTCATATCGTGTGGTGTCGCCCTAACACAGAGTCCATGTGATGTTTCTTCAGACAGTTATGAAATAGAATTAAATGACGTGTTGAAGGTTATATCACTGTGCAAGACAAAGTCCAAGTGATGTTTTAGGTCACGACAAAACCTTCAAGGAATTACTGTCGGCCACACTGCATATTTATTTTAATATTGGAGTTAACCAGTTTTTTAAAGATGTCTTTTGTTAAATTTATTAAGTGTTTTTTCTACAAACAAGTAATTAAAGGGTATGCAGTCTCAGGATGAGAGTTTTATTTAGGGATGTGATGCATGAGCATAAATATAGGCCGTGATTAATATTGATAACAGAAGGCTGTAAAATTGAGTCTTGTTACACTTTAGAACCATAGGGGGTGGGACGTAGCCCAGTGGTAAGGTGCCGCCTGATGCGCTGTTGGTCTTGGATCGATCCCCTTCGATTGTCTCATTCGGCTATTTCTTGTTCCAGCCAGTGTACCATGACTGGCATATATCAAAGGCTGTGGTATGTGCTACCCTCTGTGGGATGGTGCATATAAAAGATCCCTTGCTACTAATGGAAAAATGTAGCAGGTTTCCTCTCTAAGACTACATGTCAACACTACCAAATGTTTGACATTCAATAGTCTATGATTAATAAATCAGAGTTTAACAAATGTTTTTAACTTTAGAACCACAGGACTGAATGCAAAGTGGTTGACAAGCTGTTGATAGAGATCACGGTAATAAACTGTAAAACTGAGTGTGTGTCTTGTGGTAATGAAAGATGTCAGATTTATAGCGAGGCGAGATCGTGGCTTTAAAACTTATTGTGAAGTGTCTATTAAGTCTCTCTTATTGTTCGTTTCAGCTTCATTGCCCGGATACTCAGTTTGGTACTTTACCCGAGGGAACTCTGGACTATAAGTCTGCACCTCTAGTAAGTTTCTCAGTGGAATTCAAATTGCATTATATTGACTACCTGTCCTTAAACTCGTTACTTACTTCTGTAAGTATTTTACATGCCTATATCCAATTAAAGTTCAAGCACGCTGTTCTGGGGACACCACCACGACTGGTACATCAAAGGCAGTGGTATGTGCTATTCTGTCTATGGGATGGTGCATATAAAAGATCCCTTGCTGCTAATCGAAAAGAGTAGCCCATGAAGTGGCAACAGCGGGTTTCCTCTCTCCATATTTGTGTGTTCCTTAACCATATGTCTGACGTCATATAATGTAAATAAAATGTGGTGAGTGTGTCGTTAAATAAAACGTTTCCTTCCTTCTTGAACACTGGTTAGATATATGAGCATGAACACTAATGTTTATATTTTATATGTTATCTTTAATGTGGGCTAATTTTGAGGATTTACTTACTAACTTTCTTTCAAAACCACTTATATTGTGTATAGTTTTGTCATTGAGTAATTCTGAGCATTTACTTACTTTCAGAACCATTTATTAAAAGAACTTTTGTCATCACTGCTGTTGCCAACACCCAATGGGCGAGCCACCATACAAATGCTTTGCAATTCTGAATATCTGAATACAGACATTCCCGATGAACCAGTAGCAACAGAAACTGAAAGGTGATCCATTTAATATTCAACTAAAACATTAGAATGTTAAAACATCTTCATTTTTAAATAATTAAATTTTCTTTGCATTTATAAACTTTACAGCAATCTCACTGGTCGAGAGGTGATTACTGTTTTTTCATTCATATCTCGATGAACCAAAAAAAAAAAAGCCACGCCTATCACCCCACCCCCACCCCTGACTCTCACTACTTTTCTGTAACTAGCCGAAATATTTAGATATTTTGAAGAAAACACATGAAAGATACAAAAAACTATACAATTGTGACTTTCTTTCTTTTCCTAACTGTCTTGAAACCAGCATGTTGTTTAGTATCTGAAACAACACTTTATGACGACATTGAATAAGTCGTGTCACATCTGTCAATGGCAGGCATGGTCTTATTTAGTGCAACATTGAAAGTTAGGATAGATGCTATTTACTGTATTCCTACCATTGCTTTTCTTGCATTATGTGTTGGCATCATCAGACCAAGTTAAATACTAAAAATAATACTGTAAATATACCATGTATTGCATCATTAAAGTATTGTGAGTGGTCAACAATGGCCAAAACTGTGTGTAGAAAGTATTGTGAACCTCTAATAGCAAAATTATTACTATTAAAAACACCGACAAGCACATTGTCTTTGCCATGAATCAAGTTTGAAAGTTCATACGATCTGTTGTTGTAATTAATTGAGAAGCTGATGTTCACTGTTAAATGTGCAGAAAAGAATTAAGTAAAGGTTATCAAGTAGTTGGTTGGCAGATTAACAGTTATTGACCAAACATCTGTGCTAAGGAGAGGAATAACTTGTGCCCAATCCTTTTGTATATATATATTATGTGCAATAAAATATGTTTTCAGTCAAATCTGTGCTTACGATTCATTGATAATTAATTAAACCAATGTTTTTGTCTTTGATTTCTTTACAAAACTAAACTTACTATTGTGTACATAAATCAATGTGAGGGCGAGACGTAGCCCAGTGGTACAGCGCTCGCTCGATGCACGGTCGGTGTGGGATCAATCCCCGTCGGTGGGTCCATTGGGCTATTTCTCGTTCCAGCCAGTGCATCACGAATGGTATATCAAAAAGGCTGTGGTATGTACTACCCTGTCTGTGGGATGGTGCATATAAAAGATCCCTTGCTGCTAATTGAAAAGAGTAGCCCATGAAGTGGCCACAGTGGGTTTCCCCTCTCAATATCTGTGTTATCCGTAACCATATGTCTGACGCCATATAACCGTAAATACAATGTGTTGAGTGCGTCGTTAAATAAAACATTTCTTTCTTTATAAGTCACTGCACTCTGTAGTCCTTCCCAGTTTTCACAGTTCTTTGTGTTCAACAAATGTTTTGAGAAAGTAACCAACCCTCACAGAAACTTTGGTTAGTGTCCTTTGTATATACAGTAATACAGGTGAATACTTCCTCTAGCTCAGACCAAATATTCTCTAGCCTGGACTAAACATTCACTAGCCTGGAACAAATATTCACTAGCCCAGACCAAATATTCACTAGCCAGGACCAAATATTCACTAGCCCGGACCAAATATTCACTAGTCCAGACCAAATATTAACTAGAGCCTGGACTAAATATTCACTAGCCCAGACCAAATATTCACTAGTGGATTTGTCAAACACTGTTGTTGTTTGCAAAACTTCCTAGATTTACAATATTTACTTCTCACATATTTTTTTTATTATTATTATTATTTGTTTTTTTAAACAGTGTATCTGATAATGCAGCCTCTGATGGCCGTCCTTCAGACAAACCTTCTGATGATGCACCTGCAACAGACGCCGACACGGAACAGACGGACATCCACCCAAACGAAGAAACCACAGAGGACATAATCACGGAACTGACAAAACCAGACGAGTCCGGTCTGGCAAGCTGCACACAGAACACTGATGAGGATACAGCACCGGAACCAACAGTACCCGACCACCTGCAGCCGGGCGGATCTCTAGACGAGGTGGCAGCGTGTCTGTATGGCCTGTCTTGTGAGGCGGGACAGATCGATCTCAGCAAGATCGACCTCAGCACCACGTACCTTGATTTTACCAGATCGGTCGCCAGCGAGCAGGAGAGTTGCGCGAGTCCGCAGGTGGTGGACACAACAAACTGTAGTGATAATAACGAGCCTGTGACGAATGACGCGACTCGCAGTTCGGAAGAGAGTGTTGAAGTGAACGGCGCATCGCTCGATCTCATTACAGAGTGCATCGGCAAGAGAAAGTCGGCACACAGTCAGGAAGACCAGTGTCCAAATCTTGAAGAAGGTTATTAGTGGGGTTTTTGTTAAACATTTACGTTCAGCATGTTGCCCAGTGGTGTAGCACTCGCCGGATGCGTGGTTGGTCCAGGATCGATCCTCATTGGACTATTGCTTGTTCCTGCCAAGACCTGGTGCTTATGCAACTTTTTGAGTCTAAACTCAAAACTTAATTAGAGTCATGGCAATGCCATACAAATTGTATGCGAGTGACGCCATTAAAAAATTTGAGTCTAGATGAAAGTTTTATAAGCACGGGCACAGTGCTCTACAACAAAGGCAGTGGTATGTACTATCCTGGCTGTGGGATAGTGTATATAAACAATCCTATGCTGGTAATCGAAAAAAAAGTAGCCCATGGAGAGGGGGCAGAGGGTTTAATCTGTGTTCGGTATCCATATCTGATATCATATAACTGTAATTAAAATGTGTACATCATATAAAACATTCCTTTCTTTAACATTTAATGTGCGTTAGACCTATTAAAATCACTGACTTTAGTTATTAGGCAGTGTAAATATTTTCAGCCATTACATACATTTTACTGTTAACCAAAAATATTATTTACAACTTTTTGCTTTTGCTAAGTTGTCAGTTTTCACAATGTGTTTCTGGTTGTCCTGGACTTTCTAATGGCTCAAAATCAATGCTATGTGAAACAAAACAAAAAAAGGTATGTACCATACTAACTAGGGTCAGTGGCTTTAAGGCTTGAAGCCTTTTCCCAATCTTGATGATAATTTTTTTTAAAACCCTATTGTGTTTTGTAGTTGTAAAAGATTTCAACATTCAGCATTCGTTCCTGAAGGAGAGATCCCAATCACCAATTATCTCCATGCTTGGAAAAAGTGCAGATCTACAGAAAGGTTCCAGTTCACTGGATGCCCCGTGAATTCATCACTGTGCACACCTCTTGCGTAAAAACATTGATTGGGTACCACACCTTGCGTTCATCTCATGTAACAAGTGATGGTACTTTGTTGTTGCACATTATCATACATTTTATCTTCATTATGAGAATTCATTGTTGTCTGACTACCAACTGGTTTGTGAAAATGTCTACAAATTATTTTGTAGTTTAGCAAAGACTTTTTTTTTAGTTGTACTTTTTTTTTCTTTTTCTTTTTTTTTTCAAATTGCTACAATGGTTATGATTTAACACAACTAGTTTTATTTATGGATTACTCAAATGTAGCATTCAGAAATTTACAATAAAACCTCTGTTAATAATTAATGATCTTTTTTTCTTTTTTTTTCAACATGTTATGCCAGGGTTTTTTCTTTTTGGTGTTTCTTTCTATCTGTTTTATCCCCACCACTTTCATAATAACTTGTTTAATAAAAAATAATATTTAACATGTTCTCCTAGTCATGATGTATTTTCATAATTTTGTACCGATTTCATTGAAACATTTTTTTTTCTCTCTTTATGGATACTGTATTTTAATTTAAACTGAAAATGAATGTAATAAAATAAACTTATTACCTGCTAGGAAGCAGATCAATTTAGTAGTGGTAAGTCATAAGATCAGCCCCAAAATTACATGGTCTGTGCTGTCCTGTCTATGAGAAAATGTCTGTCATAACAGTGTCATTAGTCTCCAACCGGTCCATCCAGAGGGGACTATTGGTTTCATCTCCAACCTTCTGTCCGTCGTCCCACATATAGTTTTCACAATGTCTTGAGTTATTAAGCTGAAATTTTGTGTAAAGCTTTATCATGTACTAATACAGATCAAGTTTGACATTCATGACGATTTACCCATTTTTGACAGAGTTATGGCCCTTGAACTTAGGAGATTTAAAAAAAGAATTCTGAATTTATTTTTTGCAATTAACTCGAGATATTGAACTGAAATGTTTTATATAGCTTTATCATCTTCTGTTACAAATCAAGTTTAAACTTTCATGGCAAGTTACCCATTTTTGACAGAGTTATGGCCCTTGAATTTAGGGGACAAACATTTATTTTCCGGGCCTTTTGTGGGGGGGGGGGGGGAGAATGCCAGAAAATACTGAGTTGAGATTTTGTATATAGCTTTCTCATGTACTGTTACAGATCATGTTTAACTTGCATGGTGATTTGCCCATTTTTTATAGTTATGGCCCTTGAATATAAGAGATACAAAAATTTGCTGGCCGCAGATGGGGACATGTATTAGCAGTATTAGCAGTACTCTCAGAAAGCTTGTTAAACTACATTAAAATTGGACAAATGACAAATGTTCAAGATTTTCTGCATGCGTGTGCATAATCCTATACAGTATATTTGTAAAAGCTGTCACAGTTGATTAGGCATTAACCTTGTTATTATTTGAAGTAGAGTGCCAACACAAAATTGTCCCAATTTCAAGGGCTGTTTTCATTTCATTTCAACTTATTTTCGTGCTTATATCCAGTTAAGGTTCAAGCATGCTGTTCTGGGCACACACCTCAGCTATCTGAGCTGTCTGTCCAGGACAGTGGGTTTAGTTATTAGTTGGTTAGTGGTTAGTGAGAGAGAAGAGAGTGTAGTGGCCTTATACCTACCCATTGAACCCTTAAGAACTCGCCCTGGGTTGGAGCCGGTACTGGGCTGCGAACCCTGTACCTACCAGCCTGTAGTCCGATGGCTTAACCACTGCGCCATCGAGGCCGGTTCAAGGGC
Source organism: Gigantopelta aegis (assembly GCF_016097555.1). Taxonomy (NCBI): domain Eukaryota; kingdom Metazoa; phylum Mollusca; class Gastropoda; order Neomphalida; family Peltospiridae; genus Gigantopelta; species Gigantopelta aegis. The sequence goes on from NC_054706.1 coordinate 15,981,059, forward strand.
TGTAGCAGTGATACTGAACACAGTATCACCTGGCACCTTTCTAAAGCCAGAGCAATGATATTCAATTTGAACTGTACGTGACAATATCCTAATGTCATATAAATGACATTTAATTTGTCTAGAACTACCTGCAATGAAAAGCAGTAACTGACAAATGTGTCTTAAGGATGTTTTTGTGTTTCTTTTTTAAATGACATCTTAACCCTTTCAGACTCGTTAACCCATTGTCTTCAAAGTGCCCCAGGAATTTATATATTTGACAGTTAAACAAACAATAAATTTACAGATGGTTTTTTGATGATAAATTATTTAATATTCATAGTAGAAGACTGGTTCAAGCATATTTGTAAACGTAAATCAATTTTCTATGAGAAGGAGCTCATTATTATACATATATAGAGTTATATTAAACAAAATCACTGATTATAAAAACATACCAAATTTCTATGAAAATGTGTAAATGAATAAACCCATTTAGAAAATCTTTCCGAGCACGTGCAAATCTCTAAAGTGGTATGTCATCTTGAATTCATGATAGTATTTCAGCTAGTGGAATTCCAACCGAATTATCAGTTACATTACGATAAAACATCACTATAGCGTTAATTTTCCGTGAAGGTCGTATTATAGAAAATGGATGTCGCCATTGTAGTTAACAGAACAGTTATACCAAATAGGCTGAAAAGTTCCCAACAAATGAGCACATTCTCACGGCAAACCATGTAACACTTCTACAGGATGTTGTTGTTAGCACTGCCTCTATTGCCCATGTCAACCTGTGACAAATTTGGTGGTAAATACAAACTGAAAACACAACGGGATTTCCCGTTCTGTAGTCTGAACAGTGATTTTTTTTTTAACGGGATTTCCCGTTCCATAGTCGGAAAGGGTTAAAAGACTGGTTGCAAATTTATACTGGTACATTAGTACATTGCATGGTTTCATTTCATTTATGATTGTTCTCATGCTGCTATGCCATTACTGTTCAAGCACACTGTTCTGGGCACACACCTCGGTTATCTACGCTGGCTGGTCAGGATAGTGGTTAGTTGTTAATGGTTAGTGAGAGAGAAGTTGGCGAAGTTGCCTACTGAGTCGTTAAACCCGCTCTGAGTGGGAACCGGTACCTGGAATTGAACCCAGTACCTACCAGCCTTAAGCATTAGTATTATAGGGAACAGTAGGGTAGTCTTTTCCCACAGGTGGCTGTTTTACACAAGTAAGTTAACACTTTGAGAAGTGGTCTGTTTTACATACTGAAACTTGTCAGTAGTTAAGTAAGAAAATAGAACATGTCATTTTCATTTGTGGAAAGTCTGCATTAAACAATAGTAAGTTATACCGCCAGACATAGAAAATTTACTTTGTATTAATTATTTCCATAACTAATCCTATGCATGCGTAGCGGTTATTTTAGTGATTTTCTTATTCAAATATTATGCACAGTTAGTCATTTTATGTCATTTATGTGTTCAATTCAATAATCATTTTAGTAGATCAAAAAATAAAATAAAATAATAACCTCTTCTATATTTGATAAACCTGCATGATTGATGGTGCCTTATATAGCATTCAAAGCAGAAAGTTTCAAAGGGATCAGTTTGGGATGTTATCAGTGGTCATAAAAGCATTGAGCTCCACAAAACCAAGACACCTAAATACATTACTATTGTATTTACATGACTAAAAGTTGATTTAACCACGTCATATGATCATACAAGTTTCGAGTTGTATGATCTCAAAATAGACTTTAATAGGTTATGTGATTATAAAATGCCTTTACCAGATCATGTGATCATAAAATAGACTTTACCAGGTCATGTGATCATATAATGGATTTTACCAGGTCATCATATGATAAAATTACACTTGCATAAATGCAGTGGTGGATCCAAAAAATCCATTGGGGGGGGGGGGGGGGGGGGGGGGGGGGTGTAATGACATGTGGCCGAAAGTCACAAATATTCCTGAAGCAATTTCTCGGATAACTCATAAAATGTAGGGTGGAACCCCCCTTAGATCCACCACTGATAAATGTGTCCTGTCATTTCAAATGTTCTCACTATTTTAATATAAAGGACTTGCAGGGTTTTGTTTTTTTGTTCATTCCTGCCACACCCCAAATGATGATTATAGCCAATGTCTCCCATAAAATGTACAGTTCATCTGGTTTCAAACTTCAACTTCGGGGAAGCGTTGCATATATTTGAAATTTCAATCCGTCCAATTATTCATCTACATCTATCTGTCTTTTAACACACTACAATCATTTTTGTGAAACCTGGAGGCTTGTAGTATGTATAGGTAGATATCTGCTTAAGATGTTATTTTTTAAAATGTTTTTTCACTTGGAGCTTTCTGGCTTCAAATATGCTTAAAATATTATTATTTTAGATAAATTATCATCAAAAGATTTTGATGGAACTAGGCAACCATTTCTGTTTTATGTAATGTCACAAGTTTTGAGGTGGGTTGTGCGAGTTTTGAGGTGTTTTTTTTTAATATTGTATGTTGTTACACCGATATTGTAAGATTTACAAATAATATCGTACCGTAGTCATCTTTTTACTGGTACTGGAAGATGTACAAATTACCGTAGTTATTGGTTACTATGGAATATTATCTTTCATTTTAATTTTCAAAATGGTCATAAAAAACAAATCTTCCATTTGCAGTTTTCTATCAAACAGTTCTCATATTTTCCTTTTTCCCCAATCTCTTGTTTTGGTAAAAACTGATAATAATGACTGCTCTCACTATGCCATTCTCCAAATGTATATATTTTTACTTTTTGTTTAAAAGTAACAACATTCATCACCATTGACATTAAACCTACCATATATGTATATCATTTAATGTTTTGTTCTGTTAAACGAAATCCTGAAAATAAACGATCAAAATTTGAATAAAATTGTTGTTTATAATTTATTTAATTATATGTTTTTTAATACATGGGACCACCAGAATTTGAGGAGGGAATTAAAAGCATACAACATTTGTAGAATCAGCTAATTTTCAAAATAATAAAAAATGTACTTGAAGGTCTCCAAGAAACTTGATAGTCTATAATAAACTATTCGCCTGTAATTCACCAAAACAATATAAGATGTAAAAAAAGTGTGATAGAAGCTGTAACGTACATGCACATTAGTGTTGTGAAACTTCCATTAGCATGGGGAGGGACAAAGCCCAGTGGTAAAGCGTTAACTTGATGCACGGTCGGTCTATGATCGATCCCCATCAGTGGACCCATTGAGCTATTTCACATGCCAGCCAGTGGTCCACAACTGGTGTAACAAAGGCCATGGTATGTACTATCCTGTCTGTGGGATGGTGCATATAAAAGATCCCTTGCTGTTAATCGAAAAGAGTAGCCCATGAAGTGGAGACAGCGGGTTTCCTCTCTCAATATCTGTGTGGTCTGACGCCATAAAATGTGTTGAGTGTGTCGTTAAATAAGACATTTCCTTCCTTCCTTCCATTAGCATATTCAACACAATATCTCCTCACAAGACTGATTTCAAAAGAAGTTAAGGCAGAGTTGTCAGGTGCATTGTTAACCATGTTGATGTATATGGTTTCAACATCGTCTGTAGCAAGACTGCCACTTTATAGCATGCATAAGTACAGGCGCCAAAAGCCTATATAATGTGCATAGAATAATATAATATCCAAGCAACTGAAAATATATATATATATATTAGGCCCCTGCGAAGCTTCGTATATTCGATTCGATTCGAAATCGTCGCGAAGCTTCGATTCGATTCGATTCGATTTTTGTGTATTTGGAATTTCGAATATTGCAGTGTACGGACAATAGACCTCTTTCACATTCCCATTGGGCATGTGCGCGAAAAGTACCGTCCCTTGCCGAATTGGACGGTATCGAGGCTATACACAAATTGGGGGGCATGATCGACAGTTGTCATGAGCGTCGTGAGTAGCTTCGTAGGAGCTGTGAATCTCTAGCGACTAACGTACATATTTCGTATAAGATGTTAAAATGGCCGCAAAAAACGGTCTACTAAAGTTTACATCGGAATGACCAAAAGCAGTGAAACATTAACTTAGACAAGTCTCTGGAGCCGCCTGTCAAGGGTATTTTAACAGCACAAATTTAAAAGATTCATACAATAAAATTAACTTTAGTGGAATGTGTTTGCTACTTTTGACAATTAGAATTATAGTTAAATATTCACGCGGATTTACCAGTGATGTTTAATTCTCCACATGTATCAGTATTTAAAATTTAATAAAGTATGCCTCTCCTTCCCCCTCCCCCCCCCCCCCCCCCCCCCCCCAAAACCCCTAACTCACATAGACCTTTATCACAGCTCCATTTTCTCCTTATCGTTTCATTAAAGGGACATTCCTGAGTTGCTGCAAGTTTTAAGATGTTATCGACTAACATAGACTTTTTAACGAGTGTAATTACATATCAACTATATTTTTCTGCATATAAAATATTAGTGGATGTATATTAAACGTGTTTCTGATCATTCTAATATTTGTACTAGGTTAAATTTCACTTTATTTCCTAAAACACATTTTGTACAAAATTATTTAAAGACGAAATCCAGTTTGGGTTTCTTGCAAATATTAAGACGACCAGAAACACATTGAATAAACAGACACTGATATTCTAAACAAGAAAATATATTTAATATGAAAGTTTAATCGTAGAAATATTTTGTTAGTCGGAAACATTTTACAATGCAGCAAACTCGGGAATGTCCCTTTAAAAAAAAGACAGTCCTACATCTACTAATCAATGTTACATGTCTATCCACGAATTATTTATTTATGTATTTATTTATTTACTGATTTATTTATTTTATTTTATTTTATTTTTACTATCATTTATATCAGATACATACAACTTCACTTGAAATAATAGCTGATATTTACGAAGTTTTAAAACATATGAGCTGTCAAACCTACAACTTAGCATGACGTCAGAAACCGAGTAAACGCGGCTGTTTGCGTTGTTTGTTTTGGAGAATTTAGAAGATGACATCTTCTTTACATGAAGATCAGCTTGAAGTAAACATATATCTGTATGTACAATAGTGTTTGGTTACTATTTTGTATTTTGTACCTGAGAAGATTGGTCGAGATCGTTAGCGATACCATCAGTACTTTGATACACATTTACAAGCAATAGGGAGAAGTCCTATATATCGATATGGTATGCAAGTATCACACGTTTTAATAACGTACATGATTATACATAACAAAATTCAGCAACAAGTGGTAGACCCATGCAACCCGACACGATCCTAATTTGATCTTTGGTCTAACTTATGAATATTGTATATAACTTCAGGCCCGTAGCCAGCATGATTAATGATTAGCGGGGTGGGGTGATCGAAATTTCATGTAAACGGAACTCATCAAACGCGAGCGCCGATGGCGCGGAGCCGTAGACGGGGGGTGGGGGTGGGGTGGTGGTGTTTCCCCAGATATATATATATATATATATATATATAAAACCCCTTGCCAAACAATGAGATGACGCCGGTTACACTCAGAACCTCAGACAGACGTTCTTGCTACGTTATCCCGGTCATTTGGGGACAAGGACTTATATGTAAAATCCGATTTTTTTTTCATTTGAGCGGAACTCTCAATCCTGCGTGGGGGGATTGTCCGATACCCCGACCCCCCCCCCCCCCCCCCCCCCGGCTACGGGCCTGACATGGTACTTTATGGGCCGATTTCATGTCTAGGTTATCGGTGGGTTTTGGAAACATATGGTTTAAACCTAGGTTAAACCTTGGGTCATGTTTACTGTGCATTTCACGTCTGGTTTTCAATAACCGTAGTTTAACACTGGGTTACAATTGTATTGCTTGTTTAAACCTGCCCTAGAGGTGTTTTTTTGCTGGGTTTGCTCAAAGTAACTTTTCTTCATGGATAATTTCGGCAGCTAAATGGTGTTTTACGTCAGTATTGCAGAGCCATGAAATGTGAACGTATTTTAGAGATCATTTGAAGCCACTACAGAAACAATGGCCTAGTCGGTGGGGGGGGGGGGGGGGGGCATGCCCACCCCCAATCCCGGCAAAATTAGGGGTGATCAGTGGCATACTCAGTATCATTGTTTACTTGGCTGCCAGGTACCCCTCCCCCCACAATACAAACTCCTGCCTACGACACTGTACAGAAACGAATACAGGTTGGGGGTAGGGGGGTTCGAACCCCATCCCCCTTTAGACAAGATGCCCTTTTGCCTGGGTTTTTTTTAGCACGACTGTATAATTAGATCCACCCCTTCACCATCTTCGTGGCGAATGAACAACAAAGCGCCTGAGATATATAGATGATAATTAGACGAGATACCAGTTATTATCAAAATTATGTCCCGAATCAAATCATTTTTAGTTGTCATGAGCTTTAGCGAGTGACAAATGAAAAGTATATCACTCGGGACATACATTGATAATAACTGGTACTGAGTTTGCTATTCTATTTATTACCCCAGCTATGTTTTCTCTAAACGCCTTTATTTTAGGCGCACATGCACGTACATGTAGGCTATAGAAACAATGTAAACCACTTTACACACTGTTCTGGGTATTGATATAACTGCATTTTAATCACGTTCACATATAATTTTTAAAAACAAAAGTTATCATTATTATACTAAAAATATAAATAATGATTTGCGTTGAAATGACATTTTGTTATAAATTTAATATTAAAACAATCGTGGACGCAAACTCATTAAAGTACATGACGTCATTTTGTGTGTTTGCCAAATCGCGATGATGTTATATTTAGTACCGACATTGGTCATTGGTTTGTAAGCGTCAAATCATCCAGTAATATTGTACGTCACAACACTGCATAAGACTTCTCATTCAGAAAATATGGAAAATATTTTCCCTGTTATAAGTGGTCACTAGGGGTAATAAATATAGTTATTTATTAAATTAGTAAAAATAAACATTTTCTTCATGGTGTATGAACTGCACGAAAACAGGAAGTACTAGTAATGAAAGTTGATCGATTACCACCGGTATCAAAGCAATAAACGTCTATCATATCTCTATAAAAATAACGTCGCACATAAATATATATCAGTATAGATGTTCACGAAAGCAGTCAATACCACGCTTCAAAACCAGCAGTTGGTGGAGTGGAACGCTTATAGTGTTCACTTCAGCTTATGGTACTCACCTCGTAAAACTGTGGCTTGCTCGCTTCTATGGGTTCGCAATTTATAGCACTTACCTTGTTTGACGGTCGCAGAAAAGCTTTCTTTAAACAAAAATGTTCATTTTTTAGTAGTTTAAAGTGCCCCATAACACACATCCAAAACAGCTCACATCAAACTGAGTATACCGAGTTTAATCTATAACGAGCTCTTTTTCTAAACTAATCACTTAGTTTTAAAACCAGCCCACGGTCAACACAGTCCGCCTTGAATAGAGACACCCTATATTTCGTTTCTCAAACGTCTGTCTGTACTTTCTCTATATAATGTACTGTACATTTTGTATATTCTCTTTCAAGAACACATTTCCAAACTGGCCTAATAGGTATCGGTAGTTATATTACAACATACATGTATATAAAGAATAAAATACCATATTTAAGACTGTACACATGGCTAGTTTACAAATAATGACAGTTAATTGCCAGGGATTGGAAATCCTGAAAAAAAGAGAGATGTACTTAATTACTTAAAACAAAAGAAATATTGTATATACTGTTTACAAGATACTCATTTTACAAAAGAATTAGAACCATATATACAAACTCAGTGGGGATTCAAATGCATATTTAGCTCTTATAAAAGTAATTCTAGGGGTGTAGCTATTTTATTTAATAATAATTTTGAGTACAAATTACATAATATAAAAATTGATACTTTGGGTAATTATTTATTATTAGATTTAACCATAGAAGGGGAAAGAATCACCCTTGCCAACATTTATGGTCCTAATAAGGACAATCCGCACTTTTATGAAAATATTTTTAAAATAATTGAAGAAATTGGAAACGAAAAATATATTTTATGTGGTGATTTTAATTTTGTACTTAATAAAAGTTTAAATAAAAATAATTATACACATATCAATAACCCTAAAGCTAGAAACAAACTGCTAGAAAACTTTGAAAAATATATAGTTTTAAAGATCCATTCCGAGAACTCTATCCCCAGTTAAAAAAATATACTTGGGTGAAAAAAAATCCAGTAAAACAAGCTCGACTGGACTTTTTTCTTCTTTCAGACAATCTAATGCAATTTGTTCAAAAAGTTAAAATAGACAGCTCATATAGATCTGACCACTCCGGGGTCGTTTTACATTTAAAACTACATCACTTTATAACCGGTAAGGGATTATGGAAGTTTAACAATTCCTTACTTAAAGACAAAACATATGTACAAACCATTCAGGAAACCATTACAAATATTAAATGTCAATACGCAATCCCTCTATATGATCTAGAAAATATCAACAATATCTTAAATGAAGAAATTCAGTTTACAATTAACGATCAACTGTTTTTGGAAGTTTTACTAATGGAAATAAGATGGAGAACCATTTCATACTCAGCATTCAAAAAGAAAACAGGAGATGTTAAAGAGAAACAATTAATCGAGGAAATACAAGTATTAGAGAAGATGAATGTACAGTTAATTCCGATTTGTTAGAAGAAAAAAAAACGAGTTAACAGAAATTAGACGAAATAAATTAAAAGGGCATTTTATTAGATCTAGAGCAAAGTGGGTCGAAGAAGGAGAAAAGCCGACAAAATATTTTTGTAATATGGAATCACGCAACTTTCATAATAAACTAATTTCTAGATTAGAACTTGAAGATGGTAGTATAATAACAGACCAAACACAAATTCTAGAAAAAACGAAAGTATTTTATCAAAAACTCTTCTCCAAAACAAATCAAGCAAATAACAAAAACACCCAGTATATCTACAACATTGAGGCTAATAAGTTAACAGATACAGAAGCACAGGAACTAGAAGGAGAAATAACATATTCAGAAGCATTAACGTTCCTTAAAACTATGAAAAACGATAAAAGCCCAGGGTCTGATGGATTTTCTGCGGAGTTTTTAAAAATGTTTTGGAAGGATCTCGGGCATTTTATTGTTAGATCCAGTAATTACAGCTAAAATATAAACGAAATGTCCAACACACAAAAATTAGGGATTATTACATGCATACCAAAACCTAATAAACCTAAACACTTTTTAAAAAACTGGCGACCAATTACACTATTAAATTGTATATACAAAATTGCCTCTGGCTGCATTGCTAACAGAATTAAAAAAAGTGCTAGATAAAATAATTTCAAAAGATCAAACTGGGTTCATTAAAGGTCGATTTTTAGCTGAAAATATAAGACTAATATACGATATAATGCAATATACAGAAGTTAATAAAATTCCAGGCTTATTGTTCCTGGTCGATTTTGAAAAGGCTTTTGACTCTGTCTCTTGGTCATTCGTTGAACAAGCACTTGAGTTTTTCAATTTTAAAATGTCAATTAAATCATGGATTAAAACATTTTATAATAACTCAGAATCAAGGATTTTACAAAATGGATTTCTGTCTGAAAGTTTTAAACTAGAAAGAGGTTGTAGACAAGGCGATCCACTTTCCCCCTATATTTTCATAATTTGCGCCGAAATACTAGCTATATTAATAAGAAATTCAAAGGATATCAAAGGTATAACTGTAAACGGGCAAGAATATTTAATATCGCAGTACGCTGATGACTCCTCCTTTAGATGGAACCCACAAATCCCTGGATAGCACTCTAAAAATATTAGACTTGTATGCCAACGTCTCTGGATTAAACATAAACTACTCGAAATAAAAAATCATCTGGATAGGCAGTAAAAAATATTCAAAAGATGTTTTTCATCATCCAAAATGGAAGTTAGAATGGGGTGCAGAAACCTTTTCCATTCTAGGAGTATATTTTTCAGTTAATATTGAAGAAATGATTCACTAGAAAATTAACTCCACTGGGTCGCGTCGTTGTTATCAAGACCTTAATAATTTCAAAAATAACACATTTTATTAATTGCATTACCAAATGTACCAGATCAAGTAACAAAACAAATAACGAAAATGTTTTTTAATTTTATTTGGCAAAACAAACCAGAAAAAGTCAAAAGAGAAGTACTAATGCAAGACTATGTAAATGGAGGCATCAAAATGCTAAACATTAGAAATTTTACAACTGCGTTAAAAGCTACTTGGTTAAGAAGACTTCTAATATCAAATTCGAAATGGACACATCTTTTCCAAGCTGTAACAGGTTTAACGACAGCAAATATGATTAAATATGGAGATTATTATATTCAGCTAAAAATAACAACAATTAAAAATAATTTTTGGAAAGATGTGTTACAAAGCTGGCTTGCCATTTAACAGAAAGAAACGCCTGATAATAATGAAGATGTAATGAGCCTAAATTGGTACAATAGCAAAAAAAAAACCAAAACCCCGGCAAACCTTTTATTTATATGAAGTATTTGCAAAAAGGCATAATATTCATTCAAGATCTAATAGACGAAAATGGGACATTAATGAATTACAATACTTTCATAACAAAATATCAAGTACAATCCAATTTTTTAGAATAATATATGCTTCTTTAATTAGAGCCATTAAATTATATATTTGTAAAACAACAAAATCAAACAACCAAAGTTTTAACACTGTTTGCAACCCGATTCTTCCGTTTAAAATAAAACTATTTTTAAAAGATACAAACCTAAGTAAGCAAATATACGCAATATTAAATCGCACTACAATAATTCCTACGTCCCAAAACAGATATTCAGTATTGGGGTTTGACTTCACTTCACAAGTATGGGGAAAGTATTATGCTCTACCATTCAAAACTATTAAAGACCCATCTTTATTATGGTTTCAGTATAAAATTTTACACAGGATAATAGCTACACATATATTTCTAAATAAAATAAAATATGTTGATTCTAATATTTGCGATTTTTGCCATCTTATGCCAGAAACACTGGAACACTTATTTTATAAGTGCACTAAAGTTACTGTCCTATGGAAAGCAGTAGAAGAATGCTAATAATATACCGGTAACGAGTTTCAACCACAAAGTGATGAAGTGTAAGCTATTCCTCGCTTATGTCCCTTTCCAAATCTGCGGGTAACCAATGTAAAAAGCGTGGTTTTGTAAACACGGGTAAAACACACACATGTGAAATACACCACGGGTGTATGTCTTGGTCAGGTTTTTCAGCGTTTTACGTAAACCAGTGTTAAACCTAGGTTTTGATATAACCCGGTGTTTCGAAACCCAGACATATGAAATCGGCCCATTGTTTGCTTTAAACATTCAAACGAAGTATCTTATGACTGGTACCTTATGACTCATGAGTTTATAATAAAGAGACCATCCTGAGTTTGTAGCTGTCGACTAGTCTAATATGTTATAGGCTAAATAAAACTTACATCTTTCTCAGGTTAAATAATCTTGCTTCGAATTTAAATAGCTGTATATGCAATACAGTAACATTTCTGACCATTCTTAGGTCGGTAGCAACCGTGACGTCGGAGGGGGGACTATAGCCCCACTTTTATAAACCCGGCTTAAAATATGGCTTTTGCCCCCCCCCCCCCCCCCCCATCCCCTACAGATTGTGCCCCCTCCCCTTCCCCAACTCCAGATATCGTTCCTACGGGCCTCATTCTAATGTTTTATATACCATAACTCAAATTTCATATGTATCGTTTAATTTTATTCCAAATACCGAACAAAGTTTTAAATAACTTGGTGAAAAAAAAATCCCGACAAGAATGCTGAATGTATTTATCTGTATAATGCTTTATAAATATTTAAATCATGTTAAATACAGTAAATATCTGCATACACACACGCGCGCACACATTAATATTATTTCAGCCTATATCCGATATTTATTACGTACGAATCCGAACCGATGGTTTGTCAGGCGTTAACAACCAAATATTTATGTATTTCGTGATAAGCAATACTTCACAAATGTCTCCAATAAGTCTTGTTGGATGTCGACAGAATGTTCGGGTTCCCTACTGATAGAATAATTAATCATGGAGATATTCACATTCCTATTGCGTGACCTTCCCATTGTCTATGCACCCACAACTTGTCCACAGGTCTATTTTTGCGAGATCTCGCGTGAGTTCGCGGTTTGCGTCCTCAAGTTATCCCGCAACGGGCATATGCGCAGTGGAATGTGAAAGAGGTCTATTGGAAAACGAGGGACAAACTATATGGCCAACCGTTAACATTAATAAACAATAAACAATGTGGAAGACAAAGCAGGATCACGTGAAGTCTTTCCCACACCTGGCTACAGTCGCGAGAGACACACTCGGTATTCAAGCTACTAACTTCTCTTCAGAAAGGGTGAATTCCACAGGCACAAACGTTATAACCGACAAACGACACTCTCTATCTCGCCAAAATACAGAGTCACTCATATGGGGATATAAAAACGCTGATCTTATCCTATCCACACTGAATCGATAATTAAGTCGGTCAATAAACATTGCTTGACTTAACGAGTATATTTCTTTTTTAATTTTTAGGATTCTGTTTTTGTATGTGCGAAGAATAGCCACTGGTATTTAGTTTTGATCTCCGATTGGTGATGAGAGTTAATTTTCACTTGAATTATTTTGTGATCTAATTAAAAGCCAATAAATGATCACTTCCAAGATATTATCTCGTGTTAGTTCAACTGTTCAACCTATGTACACATTAGTACTGGTTTTCTATTTAGGGCGCTTTATTATTTAAACTTCAACCTTGTGTAATCATGTTAATCACCGTACGTACTCCCTGTGCAGTGGATATTTATATTGTCTTTCTAATTTCCTTCACTGAGCTGAATATTCCTTCATGAACTGCATCTGATACATTTGATTATTCTCCAAGGTATTCGAGATTCGAAATTCGATTCGATTCGAACGGAAAATTGAGATTATATATATATATATATATATATATATATATATATATATATATATTATATATATATGGAGGACAGTAGAGAAGGAAATTCGAGAGGGCAGGCTGAGCTGGGGGCTGCTGAAGAAGCCTTATGTGCTTCTTTGCACAAAGGGGATTAAGTAAGTATATAATTATATATAACATAAGGCTTCTTCAGCAGCCCCCAGCTCAGACTGCCCTCTCGAATTTTCTTCTCTACTGTCCTCCATGTTTCTTTCATATATACAGAGAGAGACACACACACACGCACGCACACACACACACACACACACACACACACACACACACGCACACGTGCGCACATACAGTGAAACCCCTTGAGATAGGAATTCTCTCAAAACCGGACGTTTTCCACGGTCGCGTGATTTAAGCATCTTTTAACACAAAGTTCATCTCTCTAAATCGGAAATCTCTTTAAACTGAAAACTGGGCAAATAATTCAGTCCCATACTCTATTTAGTGCAATTTGTACCTCTGAAAACCGTCAATCATTAAGGTGGCATTGGCATACAGAGATTTTATAATTTTTAGAACATTGCTTGTAATCCCCATAAGAGCAATCTTATGAAATAGTTTTCTTCTACCCACGGAATCAAATGCTCGGTTTAGATCTACAAAGCATGCATATATTTTTTCTTTCTTTTTACACTTGTATTTATCAATAATGGTTTTTAATGTAGATATATGATCTGTTGTTCTGAATCCCTGTCTGAATCCAGCGTGACAGATATCAACTTGGTCATTATTTTGTAAGTATTTTACAATTCGTTTATCTATTATTTTGCAAAAAAGTTCACCAATACAACTACTGAGAGCAGTGACACATTAGTTACTTGGGTTTGTTTTGTCACCATTTTTTATGCAATGGAACAATTATTGAATGGGCCCACTCTGCAGGAAAATAGCCTATTGACAATATATCATTAAAAAGTTTGACCACATGATCCAATATTAAAGAGAAGAGGCACTTAATAAGCTCATTACTTATCTTGTTCTCCGTTTGTGCCGTTTTTGAGTTTTAAATCTTCAACGTAGGCTAGAATTCCAGGTACTGTTATTTGTGAATTAATCACTTTGTTATCGTGGATTAGTGACCTTGTAATGTGCATCATTAGAGTGAGTACGATTATCTGATGGATTACGGTAAATGTTCTAAGGATAAGGAAATAGTTATCTTTTCTGTTTATCCTTCATATTATTGATTGTATGCCATAAAGTTTTGCATCGTTTTTATTAATATTTCTAAGCTTTTAAACAAAACATTTTTTGTGAGACCGTGTTTTATGATGGGTTAATTTCTTTTAATTGTTTTTGGACTGGAATGCATCTTATTTTGTTTCATATGTATTATTTGTATTAAATATTTGGAATTTAGATTCCATGTCTAATTTTGCATTTTCACATTCCTTGTCAAACCAAATGTTTTCTCTCCTAAATCTATTTGGATTGTGAGTTTTGGTGGCAAATATATTTATAGAATTTACTACGGATGTAGGCCTAAACAAGTTAACATAACAATGTGCTTCTACATCCGATGTTGGTGGTGGTGTCATGATGAACCTATTGAGTGCCTCTTTGTTTTCTGTTGACATTACTGCTGAATATACCAGTGGTTTGCTATTTCCATGCTATTTTCTTTGTAGTTTGTAAGTTTATGGCTTAATTTCTTGCGGTGTTCTGGTGATTTTTTATTTTTGACTGATATATTAAGTTTTAGAAAGAGCTGACAGTGATCTGATGTCCATGGAAGTGGTTTAATGTTGATATATTTAACATGGTCATAGAGTTAATCGGAGATAAGGATATAATCCACAACGCTTTGTCCATTATATGTACGACACGTAAACCGTCCTAAATGATCTCCTGCAGTTCTACCATTCAAAATAGGCCTAACTAGTTTTGATACAATTATTAATGATATCAGAGATTGCCCAATTTTTTTTGTTATATTGTCCTATTTCTTTTAGTCTCAGTAGTTGTAAAAATGTCTGATGGTATATGCATGTCTTGAATAAAATTAAATCTGTTAATCTTTTTAATAACTACAAACATCCATGACATATCTTTTTTAATAAACGATGATGACGTCATAGTGACGTAACAGCCACTATCGATTATTTAATTTGTACTAGTAAAAGAAACTTTGTTTAATACCGTGAAACGATATTTATAATTTTTTATTCATAATTTATTTCACGATGTCAACAAAAAGGTGTTTGCTTAGCTTTTATAGAAAGGTCCGACCTCTTTGGATACAGCAGTCGTTTGATATATTTTTGGCGCGACATTATAACACCAACTACAAACGAGGTAAGAATACACGATGTAGGCCTACAAAAACAACAATATCTTATTCACATCGTCTCCTAGACATACTAGTATGACGTATCCACGGCCTGATGTAATTGGTTACTGGTTGTAAATACGGGAGGCTAAGGAGGGGCAAGGAGTAAAGCGTCCCCCACCCCCTTCTCAACCTTGAGATGAAAAGTCTCAAGATTTTCTGGTTGATTTAATTACATTACTTATTTTTATTTTATTAAATAAATGATTGATTGATTGATTGATTGATTGATTGATTGATTGAATTATTTAATTAGTAATTTTTTACTGCGCAAAAAAAAAAAAAAAAAATGTATTTCATTCTTATCGTGGGTAAACATCGGGGTGCATTTAACGGATATCAACACCACGGCTGGTACATCAAATGCCGTGGTATGTGTTATTCTGTCTATGGGATGGTGCATATAAAAGATCTCTTGCTGCCAATCGAAAAAGAGTAGCCCATGAAGTGGCGACAGCGGGTTTCCTCCTTCAATATCTGTGTGGTCCTTAACCACATATCTGACGCCACATAACCGTAAATAAAATGTGTTGAGTACGTCGTTAAATAAAACATTTCTTTCTTTAACGGATATCAAGGTGGATCTCGGGGTTTCAGAGGTCTTCCCTCCGGTCATTGGAAACCCTACGACCTCCCTACTATTAAAGTATTTCTCTGCATTTTCAGAAATGGACTCCAATACTGAAACTGTGGGGAAAAAACCGGGTCCCCTACCACGATGGCAAAGTTTTTTGTCCGATCTGACGCCGCGTTTACCGCCAAAACCACATTATGAAACTGTGGGCGAGCGTCCATGTATGTCATTCGGACCGCAGTCCATATCGAGGATATTTTTGAAGAACCTTCTCGGCCACGGCGATGACAGTCGTTTGGTACGTGATCATGTGAACTACAAAATTACAAACAAGCTGACGTTACAAGGTACACAAGGTGCCGAAGACAAGCTCTGGAAACGAACTGCAAGTGGCCGAGACACTCATCGCGGTGATGGCGAACACTTTGAAAAACACAGGAGGACTATGTCGTCAGCCGACACAAAAGCAAAATCTCTGAACCAGCCAGACGATCTGTCAAGAAGTGTTAGCAGGTGGACTTTAGAAATGTTCAGCAGATACGTCGATTTTGAAGAACACATTGAGCAGCTGCTTATTGATACTGACAGAGTAGATGATCAGTCGGGAGAAATGAATAAGATCGTCCAAGAAACTATGGACATGTTCAATGCGTCTAACACGAATCCCGCGCTCGAAAATGTGTTGGCCACGGAAGCAGACGTCAGGATCCATCTGTCAACCATTTTGAGGAAAATGTGCCCGGAACTGGGACTCACTCTTAGAACAGAGTCACAAATTGAACTGAGTTACCTACCTACCTGTAAATTTGATTTCTTATTTCTGACGCGCGGCGGCAAGCCAGTTGGGTGCATGGAAGCAAAGACGCCTTCTACCATGAACAGCAGAGCGTTTGCACAAGCTGTCGTCGAGCTACTGGTTCTACAGCAGTTAGCTTATCAGCACGACGTTGACATCTCCACTGTGCCATTGTTCAACGTCCTGTCTGACGGCCAGAGGTTCGTTCTGATGCAAGTGAGGGGGGAAAAGTTGCGTCTGGAGTACGTGTCGAAGGACGGAGAGAATGTACTGAAAGTCCGTACCACTAAAGTGATGGAAGCATTATCTAAACTGATTAAAATGACACTGAATAATATTGAAAACCCTGAGCTTCAGACCAGTTAATTTATTCAAATGTCTACATCGTTTTTTCCCGAATGTGAAGATTTGCTCCAGCATTGGGGTGGCAGTTGGCCCCTGGGATTCCTCATCCCCTGAAAATAAGTAGGGAAGCATACAAAATTTAACTACATTTCTACACGGAATATATTGCTATCATGATTCCAACTAGTGTACGGAGTTCCACTTATATAGCCTTTGTATGTATTGAAAGTGGTACTCTCCGAAGACTGAACAACGTCCATATACACAATTTATACTGAGATAGTACTATATAGGGTAATACACTGAACCGTTTCTAAAACAAATTCTTCAAAGCGGAATTTAGCGAAATTTTCTTATGTTGTTTTACCAGAAAATACGCTTCAACTGATAACAAAATAATTTATATACCATTTGTGTCCGGGTCAAACCCTTCAACGACCAGACTAATACACTTTTGGATACACACAGGCCTACCCTTAACGCTCCGTAAGTTAGACCACAATATGACATAACGCTTAGCCACGCACACACACATTCCCGGGGAAGGTATCGATTTGTCTCAGTGGTGCTCGGCTGATGTTTGATGGAGTGTTTTTGCACCGTCTTGTTCCATGCCCCACAGATGATATATCGAATAGAGAGGGCCCAAAACCCGCTGTTGTTTTTGAAAATATAATTTAAAGGTCCTTGACTGGTGGACGGGATAAGTTTGCATTTTTTGTGCATTCTGTAAAATATACTGTTTGACCAAAAATAGGGGTGCCCGGGCCCCTTGAATCCGCGCCTGTTGTTCTGTTTGTTCAAAACTTGTGGAAGGCGCATGTGCAGGCACGGCAGAAACAAGTGGACACCGGAAAAGATTGAGATCGGAAGTGTGAAGCACCCGAGTTACCATGCCAGGGTTCGGGAGAATACTCCTAAGGACATTTTTGAAAACTGGATGTCCTAAAATGCAATGTTCTGCATTCTACAAGTAATATAGGCTACATAATTTTTAATGCATTTTTCACGATGTATAATTTGTATATACATATATTATTTTTAAAACCACAGCAGTGATTTACCAAGCATTTACAATGCAATAGCTGTACCGGCCTCGGTGTAGCTCGAGTCACCTCCAGCCCTACCCCTTATTGATATTGTTATGTGGGGTAAGACTAGAGGAAAGTCTATGTAATGCTTTGGAAATCGTGGACAATCAAATGTTTGCAAGCTACTGGGTCTAAAATACACATTTCCCCCTAAATTTAGTTATTATACAGTGAATATTTACAATCAGACAATCACTACTAGCAGTAGTATATTTGCAATTGTAGTGTGAATATATTACTCTCACATAGTCATTATTACATTTTGTATTGTACATTAAAGTGACACACACACACACACATATATATATTATTTTTTAAATTTATATTTATTTATTTATTTATTTATTTATGTATGTATTCATTTGTGCTTTTTATTTCCTTCTTTTAAATTCATTATATTGCTGTTATTTTTTTGTAGTTTTTTCTAGTTAAAAATTATTACTAGTATTGCTATTTTTATAACAATCAAAGTTGTTGTTAAAACGACAATTAACAAAATAATAATAAGAAATAAATAGTAAAAAATGCATTCGAGTACTATCATTACTACTTCATGCACAGTGGTCAATCTGATTAAAATTAGTTCTACTGGTCTACCAGTAGATCTAAAAGCATTGCGTAGACTCCCATGTTCAGGTGTCATTTCGTCTGTAAATAATAATTTAAATATCGACCAATCACACTTCGCCTTTTATAACGTTATTTGGGGGCATACAAATTCTAAAAATATCGGGCGAGTCTATTTTAGTGGCCGCAGTACAGCGAACCATACCAATACGTACGGGATGGGTTATCAATCTTCAATTTTACATTACAAATTATTTATTTTATAAAATAAAACATGTTTTAATGCTATTCGTAATTCACACGAAACATGTCGTATACTCTCGGGATAAATCGGAATGTTTTCAAATTCTTTTCAAATCACTGGCATGATTCTGCAAGTAAGGCACAGTGGTGTATCATAAATCTCACATCACTGGCATGATTCTGCAAGTAAGGCACAGTGGTGTATCATAAATCTCAAATCACTGGCATGATTCTGCAAGTAAGGCACAGTGGTGTATCATAAATCTCACATCACTGGCATGATTCTGCAAGTAAGGCACAGTGGTTTATCATAAATCTCAAATCACTGGCATGATTCTGCAAGTAAGGCACAGTGGTTTATCATAAATCTCAAATCACTGGCATGATTCTGCAAGTAAGGCACTGTGGTGTATCATAAATCTCAAATCACTGGCATGATTCTGCAAGTAAGGCACAGTGGTTTATCATAAATCTCAAATATCTGTACATGTGTGGCTGGGACTTAGCCCAGTGGTAAAACACTCGCTTGATGCACGGGCAGTTTTGGATTGATCCTCGTCGGTGGGCCCATTGGGCTATTTCTCATTTCAACCAGTGCACTACGACTGGTATATCAAAGGCCGTGGTATGTACTATCCTGTCTGGGATGGTGCATATAAAAAATCCCTTGCTACTGATGGAAAAATGTAGCAGGTTTCCTCTCTAAGATTCATAGTTATCGAATGTTTGATATTCAATAGCCGATGACTAATAAATCAATGTGCTTTATTGGAGTATAATGAGGAGCTGATTGCGGAAATAGATCGGGGGCGGGGGGGAGGAACCAGGGTACATTGTAAGGAGGGATTTATCGGAGGATAGGGTGATTTGGAGGGGGTGCCCTGATACCATAATCTGTTCTGTATCACGTTTAAACTGTTGTACAACATTTAAACAAGAAAAGTTCATATAATGTCTTCCGTTGGACTGGATTAGGATGTCGGACGTATTGTTAAAATGAAAATTTAGTGTGTGTGTGTGTGTGTGTGTGTGCCCACTTTTTAGCACCTTCCTATGCTGAATGTTTTGGAACTCATCAACACCAGCAAGTCCAATGAATGACTGTTTAACGACACCCCAGCACGAAAAGTACATCGGATATTGGGTGTCAAACTATGGTAAATGCAAACAAATAAATGATCAGCAAGTCCAAGTAGCAACACGCACATTCCATCACAGAAACACAAAACGAAACTAATCCATGTTGTAACCTCGATTGGTATGAGACGTCCCTTGTAACTTTGTGCAAGGCGGAGTCGCCAATTGGGTGATCACGTGACCTAGTACGTCACGATATAGGCCAGCGAGCTTTGTAATTCTTGCGCCCGAGTGTCCCGAATGTGGGTGTGGGTGATTTTTTTAAAATCAAGTAACTCGAAAATTATCGATGTAAAGGTATTTAACGTCAAACATAGGATTGTTTGGGTATTAGAGCGGGAATCTTTGACTACCATGTGGTGTGCAGCGATTGCCCGAAAATTACATAGCTTTGTCTCTGACTATAGGGCTGAATATCTGTCCAAATGTCCGTCTAGCCCTCTACAGAGTACTCGGGCTACTTGACCCCTAACCCTACCCAATAGACTTCGCTCGGCAGTCTAGATTGTCACCCTCTCCGCTAAATTCTAGCACACTCGCCTGACCGTGCTGTTCTGTTCGGTACTATTAACCGTGCATTAACCTTTGAGGAAAGTAAGATCGATTCCCATCGATGGTTTGTTCACCGTCCCGAGAGAGAGAGAGAGAGAGAGAGAGAGAGAGAGAGAGAGAGAGAGAGAGAGAGAGAGAGAGAGGGGGTAACAGAGGGTGTGGCAGAGAGAGAGAGAGAGAGAGAGAGAGAGAGAGAGAGAGAGAGAGAGAGAGAGAGAGAGAGAGAAGAGAGAGAGAGATTGTCCATAAATGTAGACATCCCCTTGTATCCAAAACGATTTGCATGCCCGGTGATTCGGCGCAGTAGAGGTGGTGCGAATCGGAATACGTTTTAACGTGTACATTCAGAACAAGCTGTTGTAGCACACGCCTATCATGGGCACAGGTGCCGACCTCTGCCGGCCCCTCTGTCCAGGACAGGGAAGATCGGTGGTGGGTAAGAGGAGGACCGCCTGCGCTTGCAGGCGCAAGGGAGTGCCAGTTAAGCTGGTAGCAGGCGGAGGGTAAGGTGGTGCTATTGAATTTGGAATTTTAGTAAACCAATTATGTCAAAGAGAAAGTTTTGCGCAATTTGTATGAAGGCGATTGGGCGCAATTTTGACGGTTGTTCTAAAGGTAAAAAAGGGGAGCTACATATAGCTTGTTAATTAAGACCTCCTGCTAAGTTGTCCCCCTAGGATGCCCGTAGGGCCCTTAAAAAGTCTGGAGCCTATTTCACTAAACATCGTAAGTTACGTTTTGAACGTAAACGTAAATCTACGATTCTTATTACTATTATAGTTCAACAAATATAGTTAGAAGAGCACATATTTTTTTTTTTTTTTTTGTCTTTAAAATACTCCAGCTTCCGTAATGATGTAAGTTTCTGCGTGAAATTGATGCCAAACACGTGTAAACGCTCGGCCGGTGTAACTGCTAGTAGCAGACGTAACTTACGATGTTTTGTGAAATAGGGCCCTGATCGCTTCTGATCGTGGCATGGCAACCCAGTAGAGGTGGTTCGGTGACCCTGCTATTTATAAACCGCCCGTGACCTCACTTTGTAGCCCACAAACGCTACACTATTGTCCCAGGATTATTTTAGTACTTTTTTGTTTTGTCTTATCAAAAATATTATTATGAAAATTAACAATCACACGACCCATCTCGTGACTAGTTTCGGGATCGTTTTCTTGAGTGGCACAGTACTGCAGATGCATACATGTTCATTGTCATGCCTAAGATGCCTACATTGATTAGGATAGATTGATTTCGCTATTATTATTATTATTAATTTTGTTTTTGGTAACAATGTGACAATTGTGAACTGAAATTACTGTCAATTAAGGTGTAAAGCATTTGTTTTGTTTGCATTTGTCTGTGTTTTCCGTTTTCGTTTAAATAAAAATAACCGAAAAAAATAATTAAACCGTTTACTATAATTTTTAAAATGCAGGAAAGGTGTTTTAGACTGGTTTTAACATTCTTAATACCAATAACGCTGACCTACTTCGCGTTTATATACAGAAAAGCAGGTGAATGATTTATTTTGAAATTATGATATAATTATTGATAATTCTAAAAAAATTATTTAAAAAAATTGTACCCTTAACAACATATATGTTGATACTAGATTAAACATTGAAAATGGAATTGAACTTTAATTCGTTAAAAACACCGACAACATGACAATTTCCTAAGCATACCTGAGCAAATTGGGGGGGGGGGGGGGGGGGGGGGGCAAAAGCAATGGGAGGCCACGACCATTGTTCAATTATTAACTGTTCCAATCGCATATGTCCGGGAAATTCGTTATCCTTCCATCGATATCCAGCCAATGGATATCGGAAATGTTTGTGGGTAATCGTTTCACGTAGAAAACGATTTTAATGTTACTCTAAGTACGAGGGTTTGTTCGGCATATTTTGTAGGAGGGAAGCCAGTGAACGCATAAGGGACCAAAACCTTACCGGTTCTGTACAGGACGTTCCTACACAGGGCGGTCTAGTATACTTAGATATGGTGGAAAACACATTAACAGTAAAGAAAATAAATATATATTTTGTATATAAAGAAAATATATGTATATTTCGGATTATACTCGATAAAATATATAACGTGCGTGTGTAAATATATAAAAAATATATGTAGTCAAGACAGCTCTGTACAGAACGTTCCTATACAGGGCGGTCTAGTATTCTCTACTTAGATATGGTAGTAAACAGTAAATAAAATTAAAGATATATTTTGTATATACAGAAAATATATGTATATTTCGGACAATACTCAATAGAATATAATATTATATATATTATATATATATATATATATATATATATGAATCTAGGAAAAAAAGTCACAGGAAAAAAAGTCACAGAAAAAAAAACACAGGAAAAAAGGTCACAATTTTTTATTAAGAGATTAAGAGATTTTTGTTAAATATTCTGTGATTTTAATGTTGGTGGTTTAGGCGGATGTTCCACCCAATACCATGAAGAAATTCTGCCACATTCTTGCGGTCCTCAAGGCGATCAACACACAAATTGTGACTATTTTTCTGTGACTTTTTTTCCAGCCACCATATATATATATATATATATATATATATATATATATATATATATATATGAACTTTTAATGTTATTATTAATTACTCAGTATGTTTCAAATTTAATTATAAGTATTGTCTGTTATTACGTTTACGTTCATCTAGGTATGAACAAAAAAATCATACGCAAACTTATGTGAGAACGGCTTCGCCGATTCACAGTTTACGGATGATTTATTTTGTTCAGCGGACCGTTTTCTACGGCCATTATACCATCTAATTCGAAATACGTACATGTTAGTTGCCAAAGTTTAAAGTCTCCTACGAAGCTACTCAAGTCGCCCATAACAACCTGTCTGTCACGCCCCCCAATTTGTAAATAGACTAGTTTCAGTCTATTTTGTCAAGGGACGTTACTCTTCGCGCGCATGCGCAATAGGAATGCGAAATACCTCGGCGCCGATACACCGGACACGGTTAACCGGGTTGTAAACGGGACTGTTCAACTTCCCCTTGTATTATGACCTTACACTTAGCGACTGTGCAGGAAAAACCCCCAAAACAGGATATAAGATTACTGAGGAGAAGATTGGGACGAACGGGTGGGTACACGCGTGCATTTGTAGAATGATCTTAGTATACATATTTGTCACTGGCATCGCTAGTAGTTGTTTCTCGTGTAACACGGGCCGTTTTGTCGAATACTACGAGGGAAATCTTACTTTCGCTTTCACATACAGCGCTTACTTTGACTGATGTAAGTACTTTGTAGCAGCAGTAGTGATGTTTTTAAAATATATATTTCTACATGTATTTAAATATGTGTGTGTGTTAGCCCGAACACTCTGACTGTTAACGTTTAGTAATAAAACTGATATAAGCAGTGTATCGACACACCCAGGAAGTACAGCAATAAAAAGTGTGGCACCGCACATCTATGGTCTCACTACACAGATGTCATCTGCCATTGAAACCCATGTTAAATTGCCCAACTTCAAATGAAGATTGCCAATAGAATGAGTTCTCGTTGGTACTAACAACATACACCATTGCGAACATACATTATATAAGCATTTATTTTCACTCCAAAATTGAGAACATTTCCGTCTCTGTTTTTTGCTATATGACCGCATCTGGCTGTAGTACCGGTCGGAACAGGTAGTTTATTAACCGATTCACTCCGGTGGTCTCTTGCGCTATACACCCATGCCCCAAAAGGTCAATGCACAATATTACAAAATGGCATGGGCAAAATACAGCTAGAAGGCTTACAATTAAACATACATATTGTTTTAATTCTTCACCATTTCCTAGAAGTGAATATGTGAACCATAACTTGTGTCACAATTAGGAACTATAGTGGACCATGATGAATGAACTCTCACCCAGAAGTTAGCTTCATTTACTCGATTCTTGGGGAGGTATCAGTTGAGGGAGGTCTGGCCCTCTGGCCCCCTCCAGTAGATAACATTGTTAATTTTATTGCATTTCTGTCCATCTCAGGTTTGTCAGATGCTACGTTAATTTTCAATCCAGACCCCGGCAACCTGATCTGGAAGTTGTTTAAACCATAGTTATCATATGTTCTCTCTGTGAGGTTGTCACGGTGATTCTATAATACCCGTAACTGAATAAAACACGATTATCCAAATATCTCTCCTAACTGTATATCTATTAGATCTCTCTGTAACGGGCAGTTCAAAACCGCTTTGGCTCGTCTAGGTATGATCAGAGATAAGATCTTATATAAAGTATATATTATTATTGCACGTTTAGTTCACTAGAAAACACAACAAAAACACAATACACTTTGGAATCTGTATTAACCTACGCTGACAAATGTACTGCCGCAGTAGTTACTTAATAAAAACAATAATAACAACCCAGAACTGATCACTTAATTAGTTAATCTCTAGGTGTCTAGTTTACACAATATGCTAATCACTTCACCGTGACACAACACCCACACGTGTGATAATTGAGAAACGCTTCTAGGGGAACTTAATTAATAAAGGAATTACAACACTATTCCTAACTGGTTAATTTTTAATTAACCCTTAACTACTCATTCAGTAACTTTGTAACACAGAATTAATACGGGTACCTATCACAATAAAGACAATAACCTACAGTTTACCTAGGTCTTCTAGGATGACTGGCTAAGCTTTATATTACCAAATACTCGTATAAATATAGAACAGTAAGACTACGATTTACTTCGTCAGATGACCGAAGACACTGTCTAAAGAATATTGGTATAATACAGTATTAAAATATTTAAAGTCACATCAATCACATCAAGGTTATACAACAGAGCAGAAATAAAATATTTACCAAAGTCCAAACGGACAACGTACCCGGGAAGCCTTCCTTTTTGGTTCTCTCAGATATCTCTAAACCCTAGCTATTTATTATAAAATCAGAATATCGCCTGGGGGTACAAGGCGGTCCTCCCCCTATCATCTGATATTCCACCTCTCCCAGTCGGTATATTTCTCTCTGATCGTCAGTCTGGCTGTCGCCAATCCGCGACCAATCCCCTGGCCATAAACAGCACTACCGGAGATATTACGTAACTACTAGCCACATGGCCTCCACACCTGCCCTGGGTGTGTATTAGAAAAGCTCGATGACCGTCGCGCAGAAGTATTACGTAACAAGTTGCCCACCTGGTTTAGTGCAATTTGGAACTGCACACGGCCTTCTAAAACAATTAATATCGCCACAGGCGAAAACAAATTAAGAGCATGTTCCGTCATAGAGGTATTTCGACACTGGTCTGTAAAATGCAAAAGGAAAATTGTTACCGGCATAATGGCTGCTCCAACAAAACAGCGACAAGGTATCATTTATATGCATTTCCCCATTGACAGGAAAGTACATATCACAATCTTTAATGTACCAGTGAATGCCATTAAGTACAATAAGACCAGGTGTAAAACATATCTAAATACAATTTAATGCATTCGTCATCAGCACTGATCTGGTGCGTAATTAAGTATAATGTTTGTCTAATGCGCTCGTAGAATGATATACATGTACACACACACACACATTTTATTTAAACACACTATAGCAGTAACCACTGTTATAATGACCAGAGATATCTCATCATTGGAACATCTGAAATGCTACAATTATTCCAGTTAATGTAGTAATATCTAGATATTTTAGCCCATAAAATATGAATGTGCATACATTTCAACTACTACAATGAACAATATTTATTATTAGTATGCATATTTATTTTATGCCATTTATATAAAGGGGGT
Source organism: Gigantopelta aegis (assembly GCF_016097555.1). Lineage (NCBI taxonomy): Eukaryota > Metazoa > Mollusca > Gastropoda > Neomphalida > Peltospiridae > Gigantopelta > Gigantopelta aegis. Next base: position 16,007,522 of record NC_054706.1, read on the forward strand.
CGCTTCTTCTAACCAATTAGTTATAATATGAACTACCATGAACGGACTCCGATTTAAAGAAAAATACTTGACCTGTATCTATTACTTCATGTTCAACTATATGTCAAATATTATATAATGTCTATAAAATATACAATGACTAGAAAAGTTACAATCCCGTGATGATGCCTTTGAAATAATATAAACTAATTTCCCTCTATGCTAAGTAAATTAAAATATTTTATTGCGTATGGGCATAAAAGATTTATCATCTTTGGGCCGGCATCCTTTTTACAATAAGCAATTCCCAGGCATTTTCATTTTAAATTGCAACTTAAATTTTTTTTTTATATAATATTCAAATTGTCTACAAAATATAGACATAGCTAGATCATAATTTTTAACTAAGGTTGTTGCATATGGGAGCCATGTTTAAAAAAAGAAAGAAAGAAAGGAATTTTATATTTAATGACACACTCAACACAACTACAGGTATGTGGTGTCAGACATGTAATTAATGACCACAAATATATTTTAGAGAGGAAACTATGGGCAACTATTTTTTTATTAGCACCAAGGGATCTTTAATATATGCATCATCCCACAAACAGGATAGTAAGCCTACATATCATGATCTGTAACACCAGTTGTGAAGCACTGGCTGGAACGAGAAATAGTCCAATGATTACACTAACAGGGATCGATCCTAGACTGACCGTACAGTACACCAGGCCAGCACTTTACTACTGGGCTACGTCCTGCCCCCGGCAAATTAATTTAATTATATAATTTTTTTCCTCTAATACACATAGTAACTATTCAGACTAAAATAAGGGAAAACAGCTTTCCTGTTTAACTAGTTTCTCTGTCTCTGTTCAGTTAATATTTTCTTAACTGCGTGTTTCTTCTGTAGAACTAAATGAACTCTGCAATCACTTCTTATTAAACTATTTACATAACCGGCAATTATTCAGCAACTAGTTAAAGGAAACATGTCACGTAAACCATATTTGGCACCAACCATGTACAAGTAATTATAAATTTAATCACCTAAAAAAATTTTTTATAAAAAATTAATTACTTAAAATATCTCCATAAAAGAACCCCAGATACGAGCTCTTAGCGGAAATTGCCGATCTTTAATGAGCAGGGCAATCACGAGGTCCGTGACGTCAGAGACGCGTCGCTTGATCTGAAGCCTTACACTTAAAAGCATTAGTCCGTACCACTCATAAAGAATCTAAGACTTGCACAGCTTACCAAAACAATGAGTGTTCGTTCGCAAAACGTTTTGCCGTATCAATATGAGCTGTTAGTAAATGAAGAAAGACACACATTTACTTACAACAGTGATACTGAAGAAAAAACGGATAGCGAGTCGGAGGGTGGAGAAACTGATGGTGCCAGACCAGACCGGTCGACCAATTTACAGCCCGGAGCCCGAAAGTAGCCCGGAGACAAAACCAAAACTCGATGCTAATGCCGAGGTGTATACTGTTCATATTTAGCATAAAGATACACCTCGATATGATGTATTTAAATATGTAAAAAATATAAATGTAGGACAAAAAAATTTGGGTTTTTTTTTTTTTAGAAAATATCGCATTTTTTATGTTCGGGCTGTACATAATGAAATCTGTATGCACAGTGTAAACAAACGCTTTAATTTACGACAAGGGCGCTTCACTTTCATTAACCTGGCTTGTAAAACAACATAAATGACTTGAGAGTATAATCAACTTTTAAACTAAATATATTTCTATTTGCATCAATAGAACGAAATGGGGTTATAGTATTTTTCTCTCATCATAAAAAAAGTAGCATATTATTAGGCCTATTGGTAGGGTGCGTTAGAGTAAAAACGACCACTCACGATACCCAATTGATAATTTCTTTTCTTTGGTACTACGTAATTGGTCAGTTTTGTAATTTTAGATGGGAAAGTCTACTTAATCAAGGGTTTTACAGCATTATTTACAGTAATGAAGCAGGGCGGCTGATAATGTCCATTAACATTGTACTATAGTCGCGACAGGTTACGCCACAATACCCTGTGATCTTAAAAAAACTGGCACGTATTTTGTACGTATGTCTAGACCGTGGTAATCACTTATCTGGTCGATACCCTGCAATATACACCTGCCAATCAGGAATCACATGTGCAGGCCACGGAAAGAAAGGACCAATTAACTAAAAACAACACTCCGATTCTCAAGTCAGCCCGTGGATGAAAACATAATAGTTATTTCGACACCGACAGTAGTGGTTTATTTTGTATTGAACTTCGTGTTGCTTTGGGGCTTCGGGCGATGAGGAACGTTTTTGTGACGTATTCCGCCCGAAGATTAAAAACATTATTTAAAATTATTATTGTTTTCTACACGTTTTTTTAAAAACATATTTAAATACATCGTACTGAGATGTATCCTCATGCCAAATCCCATGTTTGTATATGCCATATTTAATTACTTATTGACGTTTCCTTCTTCGGACGGTGAATACAGATTTTGTTATGTAGGCCTACAGCCCTAACATGAAAAATCTTTTTTTTTCCAAAAAAAAAAAATGAATAAATAAAAAATTCTACATTTTTGTTTTAAACATATATAAATACATCATGCTGAGGTGTATCTTTGTGCCAAATATGTACAATGTACACCTCGGCATTCGCAACCGAGTACTGTTTTTGTCTCCGGGTAACGTTCGGGCTCCGGGCTGTAAATAGGCTGACACCAAAGTACTATGCGGTGTTGGTGTCCAATCTTTTCTTTTGCGATAAAATACACGCGTCTTTCTTCGGATACAATCCTTTGGAAAACCATAAAAAGACAATCCCGATCTTTAAACTGTTTATTTTTACACCCAAAGGCCGCGCAGTACGGCACTGTTGGACTGAAAAGATCGTAAGCCCCTTACTCCATATATAAACAGTTAACAACAATGGAAGAGTACAGCGGCTCTGACGTCACTTCCCTTTTTTTCCGGACGCTCACGAAGAAATATGCATAAATCGTACTTTGATACTGATTAGCGTAATTTCTTCATTTTAAGTTAACTAAACGTATTTTATTGTTATAAAGTTATTTGTATATTATTTTTATATCATTTTTCTTTTAAAATGAGCTATAATATGGTCTCGTGTCATGTTTCCTTTAACAACTAGTTTACCACATTCCAGATGTCTAAGAACTAAATACTTCCAGCCCCCACTTAGAGCTAGCATATGTCATTAGCCTGTCATGCGGTATGGCACCTAGGATTCAATCTTCTCAGACAGTTTACAGCCCACCCATCTTCATAAATCAAGGCTAATATTCGTTCCTCGTATTCAGCCTTGATACATGTCGTCAAGAAATCGTGCCACAAAATGCTTAAATTTCATTGGATGCGATGAGATCTGATTGCAACGAATCGCAACGCTCCTTATAGATTCCCTTGTTATGTAAACTCCATGTTGGCGGGCGAACACTGATATTGCTTTCACGATTGTCACATGTTACCGATGCTGTGATTGGTCAGCGATGTCATCGTGTAAGGGACATAATCGGTGTTACAAATTTTCTTCCAATAGAGGGCGATAGTAGTGGATATCAGTAATCTTGACTACATGTATCAGGGCTGAATACGAGGAACGAATATTAGCCTTGATTTATGAAGATGCAGCCCACCACAATCCAGTGTTGTAAGCTAACGTGTTATGTCGGTCAGCTATGGGTGATACTACAAAATTCTAGAGAGACAGAATAAGGTAGTGCTAAAAACATGGTTTTTGCCTTTTGTGGATATGGACATAAATGATAATTGGTTTGGGTTCTGTTCTATAAAAGCATAAATAAATGATTGGTTTGAATGAGACATTGTGAAATGATAGTACAGCTTCCCATGATGATAAGGTGATTAACTAATTTTTGTATAATTTACCATATAAGACAGATTATTTGTAATACCAAATAATCCCATTTAATGGCAGTAAAATATATCCCTCCGTTAAAGTTAACTAGGGGTTGAGACCCAATTAAAAGCGCCCCTTTCAAACTAAGGGAGATAACTTTAAATGCATAGATTGATACCAGCTAAGGTCTCACTACACAGATCACTTCCGGGTGAGAGTTCATCATCACGGTCCACTATAGTTCCTAATTGTGACACATGTTATGGTTCACATATTCACTTCTAGGAAATGGTGAAGAATTAAAACAATATGTATGTTTAATGGTAAGCCTTCTGGCTGTATTTTGCCCATGTTATTTTGTAATATTGTGCATCGACCTTTTGGGACATGGGTATATAGCGCACGTGACAGCCGGAGTGAATCGATTAATGAACCACCTGTTCGGACCGGTACTACATCCAGATGCGGTTATATAGCAAAAAACTGAGACGGAAATGTTCTCAATTTTGCAGTGAAAATAAATGCTTATATAATGTATGTTCGCAATGGTGTATGTTGTTGGTGCCAACGAGAACCCGTTCTATGGGCAATCTTCACTTGAAGTTGGGCAGTTTAACATGGGTTTCAATGGCAGATGACATCTGTGCAGTGAGACCATAATGTAAAACATGAAATTACTGTTTATCCCAAAATATATAACTTTAGCAAGCCAAAATGAAAATGTACAAGTGTAGCATCCTTATAAAAGGTAATTACATCGATGTTGATTTCAGCCAAGTGTATGGGGGCCCTGTTTGGGTAAATATTGCAAACATATCAATTTTATTTATTTTTATTATTTTTATTTTTATTTTATTTTTTTTTTTTTAGGGGTGTGTTTGTCAAAATGTATATTCTAGTGTTCTTACATGTAATAAATAAATTAATCTGAGTGTCTAACACTGAGTTTCTCATTGTAAAAGGTCAAAATTCAAGGTCACAAGGTCAATATCCAAATTCACCCTAATTTCTGTGATTTTGTGCATAATGATTTTTTTCAAATGTACAGTCATAATGACAAACAGTTTTGATGGTATTGTGAATATATAACATAGTTTTCTACTATGAAAGTAGAATTTGTGTCTGCCATTACCAATATGTGGATCTTCATGCTGAAATATACAGAAAAAAACAGGATTTCAACACTTCATTATGAAACAATTGTTGCCCATAGCAACAATTGATGGAAACTAATATTTTTAATGAACTAACTAGATAATTATCTTCTTTGTATGTTCCCCATATCAGAACTACCAACAAGGTCATACATTACCATATAGTGGCTGCTTGTTTGATGGCCATCTATTGTGTGGATGACCAAGGAGTAACAATGTGATATGAAGTTTTATTGGATGGTATGGTACATCTATCTTTTGGTGTATTGGTTAGAGTTCATAAGTTACACGGCTCTAGTATAGCTTTTCATGGTGTAAATGACCCAAATTATCAAACTGACTTCAAACCAAGTTTGACAGAATTGGTCACTAGACTTTAAGGTCTCACTACACAGATCACTTCCGGGTGAGAGTTCATCATCACGGTCCACTATAGTTCCTAATTGTGACACATGTTATGGTTCACATATTCACTTCTAGGAAATGGTGAAGAATTAAAACAATATGTATGTTTAATGGTAAGCCTTCTGGCTGTATTTTGCCCATGTTATTTTGTAATATTGTGCATCGACCTTTTGGGACATGGGTATATAGCGCACGTGACAGCCGGAGTGAATCGATTAATGAACCACCTGTTCGGACCGGTACTACAGCCAGATGCGGTCATATAGCAAAAAACTGAGACGGAAATGTTCTCAATTTTGCAGTGAAAATAAATGCTTATATAATGTATGTTTGCAATGGTGTATGTTGTTGGTGCCAACGAGAACCCGTTCTATGGGCAATCTTCACTTGAAGTTGGGCAGTTTAACATGGGTTTCAATGGCAGATGACATCTGTGCAGTGAGACCTATATAAGCGCAACACATAGATATATCACCGTTTCCGCCCTTTAAAAAAGTCCTGTTTGAAGCAGCAGCCAATGAAAACTACCCAGAGCACATCCACGTCTACACAGATGGATCAAAAAACCCGGACAACGGCAGGGTTGGCTTCGCAGTAGTAGAAGAAAAGATATCCAAACACGCTAAACTTGTTAAATACGCCAGGCTGTCAGACAACTTATCAGTCTACACAGCAGAACTGACAGCCATCTACGAAGCACTAATCTTGATTAAAAGTAAACAATACCCTAAAAGCGTCATCTTCTCTGATAGTTCACCAAGGTAAACATCTACGGTCCGTTTTTTAACATTTTGACATTTATTGGACCCGATGTTTACAATGTTAATAGCAAAAACAAGCGTGCGATTTCCGCCCAGATTTCAGGCGGAATCGATACAACCATGGAATTAATTATTTCTTGGCGAAATATGAGATGTACTAACAAATATAAACACTTACTGTATAAAGAAAACCTCCCGACTTACGTTTTACGTATAAATAGACAGTTTGTCCAAATAGTAATCCTGCATTAATCCAATTGTCAGTTACGAACAAAATCTCGAATATTCCCGCCGGCCATTATGAGCATATTTAAAATGTGATTGAAAACTGTTGGCGGAATCGGATTATTTTTATTATTCGTCTCTGGTTCACGAGTTTCTTCCACGATAATAATAATAATAATAATAATAATAATAAATAAACTAATTAATGAATAATATTTTTTTTAAATCAGTTAATAAATAATAAATTAATTAATAATAACAACTAAATAATATAATAAATAATTAATAAATAATAATATAATAGTAAATTACTGAATAATGTTAGTAATTATAATAAATAACATAACAAATAAATTATTGATTTAATAATAATAAATTAATTATTGATTTAATAATAATAAATTAATTAATTTAATTATTAACTAAATGAAAACGTGTTTTTTTCATTTATAAATGTTTCCATTACACACACACACGCACACACACTTATACACACACAAGACAGAGGGGGGTTGGGGGAGACGGACATAGAGAGATGAAACGGGGTAGCAAGAGATCACACATTTGCTTGTTTCTTGTTGTTTTCTTGTTAATGTGCATTATTCGTAATTAATGTGCTTTATTCGTAATTTAGTGTGCTTACCCATGTTTAACACACACTGGTATGAGGCAGTTGTCTCAAGCAGCAATTGTCACCAAGTCACACTTATGAATTAATTACATTCAACAACACAGTTAATATTCAAATGGTTACGTAGGAATCAAAATACACATCAGTTTAGCCAATGTGCAGACAGGCACAAGGCAGTTATCACAAGCAGTCACAGTTATACATTAATTATTACAATAAATGTTCATCTGGTTACTAGGCAATCCTCAACAACACAGTTCATGTTAAATTAGTCAAGTAGGAATAAATTATCACGAACAGCAGTTGTCATCAACAGTATGAATGAAACACATCAGTGCAATACAAACTGTTGTTGAGGATAACCTCGCAACCATATGACAATGTTTTGTAATTAATGCATAAGTGTGACTTGATGACAATTGCTGCTTGTGATAACTGCCTTGTACCTGTCTGCACATTGCCTAAACCGATGTGTACTTTGATTCCTACTTAACCGTTTGAACATTAACTGTGTTGTTGACAATTGCCTCACAACCATATGAACATGTTTTGTAATTACAATGCTGTGCAGATTTGTTATGTAACTACATATGACTTATAGTACAATTTTTGAAAGTAGTTAAATTAATGTTTCAAGGAATAAATTAGATGGAGCTGACAATCATTATAACATTTTAGATTTACATGTATAAAATATTTTCAACAGCCAGTTTAACTTTCAAATTGTTTTTCCCCATTTCTTTGTGTGTCTATTCACCTTTCCCCAGAACTTGCTATAAAAGATTAATATAAATATTATGAAAGATTAATGAAACTATTATAATCAATGATTTTTTAGGTTGTGGGGTTGGGCATGTTAATTACAAGAAATTTATATATATATATATATTTTTTTAAATTAAATAAAAGCCCTAAAATAACTAATAACCAGTAATTATAGCTAAAAAAAAAAAAAAAATTAAAACAAAAAGAAGAGTAAAAATTAATAATAAATAAATAAATAAATAAATAAAACCCTTAAAATAACTAATGACCTACAATGATAATTAAACTAAGATTTTTTTTAAAGAAAAAAAAGAAGAGAAAAACCTTTGAAACACATGTAAGCAATGGCCTGTAATAATAATATTAAAAAAAAATACTAATAATTTTTAAAAAAGTAAATAAATGAAGGCCTTAAAATAAGTAATGACCTGTACTGACAATCATTATTTTTCTAATAATAATAAAAAAGAATAATACACCCCAAAACTTGAATGTGATATTATTATTAATAATGCATATAATGCAACCCACACAAAGCACATATATAGAAACATAAATAACAAAATAAATAATCAATTCCATTCAGTTCAACAATATTTCTTTTTATTACTTGATACGAATAATTCTCGTTCCGCAATATTTTCATTCCGCATTTTCGATGTGCCAGGATAAAAATAGCTTTCAAATGTTTAAATGTGTCATCTTCAAACATCTAATCCTGGAAAGGTTACCAAAGGTATTGTACTTAATATTTTTGTCTGAAATTTATTAAAATATGTTGTTGTACGTGTTGAGGCTCTTAAATAAAGCACATCTAGCTGATTTTATTAAATCGTGATTGCAAATGGAAAATTCGATCCAATGGATAAACGTTACGGCACAGCAATAAACATCACAATAATAAATATAGTGCCGGAGACGTTTATCTTGATGAACTACTTCTCTGATAGCCTTAGCTCAATCCAATCTCTACAAACTAACAAATCTACTAGGCCTGACATCTTAGCAGCCATCCACAAAGTGCTTAACGAGCTAAACCAACTTAAATTAGCAGTAGTTTTCGAATGGGTCCCAGCCCACGTAGGAATAATTGGTAACTGAATATAATATTTATACAATCTGTAATGTAACAAATCATTTACATAGTAATATTGGAAAATATAGCTTGACAAGTATGGTAATAATGGAAGATAACACTAACAAACTCCTAGGTAGATGAACAAATGTGTCAAGATTGCTCTTGTAATTGGTATACACTTCAAATACCCTTTACTGTAGAAAACTCGCTGAATATATGGACAAGATTTAATGAATAGATCTAAAGCCATCATTACCAATCACATACCATTAAAGAGATTTAATTAATGTTTTTAATAGCAACTGTCATTTTTGCTGAAAATTGCAGTTTCATTTTTAGGGGTACCCCACATTAGTTTCAACCTCAGGGCCCGGTTGTTCGAAACCTGGGTTAGCGTTAACCCTGGGTTAAGTGCCTAACCCAGAGTTAAATTTAATCACCGATTGAAAAATGCGTTGTTTGAACGTTGGTTAGCGCTAACCATGAGTTAAATATACCCTAACCCTGGGTTAAAGTTAAAGCAGCTGTGACCTGCGGTTAAATGTCTAACCAGTGATTAAGAGTGGCGAATTTGATTCCATTTGTATGTTTAGATGCGTTTTAAATGTAAAACTGTCATGAAATAGAGTATCGGCATAAATTACAGTGACGTCAAATTCCCGCGAAAAAATAATGAATGGCGTAGAATAGCAGGTTCATTGATTTTAATTTTGGATTGGGAGGGTGGAGGGTGGTCAATATCGGGAAACACATCGATCTGTATTAACCGTCTCTTATCATTAAATTGTCCATTAAATAACAGTATGAAGAATTAAAACACATGATCCAAGTCATTGTCAAAGGTACCCGACGTTTCGTACCCAAGCCAGTTCGCCCCAAGTCAGTTCGCTCCCAGTTTTCCCAGGCGGGATCTAGCTTAGTCGGTTGAGCGCTAGCCTGAGGTAGTTGCGTCATAGGATCGAATCACCTCAGTAGACCCATTCTCCGATTTTTTTTAATACATGTTTTGCTGTCTCAACTATTTCTGAGTTCGCCCCCACCCCCTCCCCCGTTAATATGTCCAATATTAAATAAAGATGATTTTGTTGAAAGTTGTTTGTTCGTTTCACCAAGAGGATCAAGAAATTAGGTTGCTGCTTTGATGACAACACTATTATGCATGCCTCACGCGAGGTCCAAATAGAGCGAAGTCACTTCTCTCACAAATTTTGAGAGGGCGATTTTTTTTTAACAAGAGGGAGCCTTGATTTATTTTTCATTTAAACATAACAACAAAATACAGTAGAATCTCGTTTGCTCGACCTCAGAAGGGTCGATCACACCGCAACGCTCGAACCAAAAACGAAGTGCCGAGTTTTTTGTCCGGTAAACCCGTATATTAACTGATGATGAGTCGAATACGTCCAGAGTCGACTATAAGGCTTCGCTCGAACTAAATTATCGGTCCCTTCTGTGTTGTGTTATTAGCTATATTTCCCTCAAACTGGTGATACATCAAATATCAAATGGAAAACCACCGAAAAGGACAAACAATTGCCGCGCGTGCGCAGTTGGTTATTACAACCTTTGGATTATAATAATTTAGGCGGAACGAGTTTTAGATGGATCGGAGAATCGCGACACTACCCTAGCAATCCTTTCTTTGCCATACCTGTCATGTTGTGTGTTCAGCCAGCGGCTGTCGGTAAAAATCTTTCAAGTACAGCTAGTGTCACGGTGCCTTTTCGATGAACCGTGATACCAATCAAACAATTGGCCTCGGCGGGAACGTTACTCTGAACACGTCTACCAGACCAGTTTTCAATGAAACCAGGGGCGAGGTATTCAGCTATCATCACTTCGGCAAGGGCTTATTGCATCACACAATCGGAGTAATTTCTAATAAATCCTTTCACTCTGATATTTTTTTATATAACACATTGATGAAATGTTTAAGTTTGCAGTTACCAAAATAATATGGTAACAGGTCGTTTCGCCCTTATTACTAGTTCACCCGAGTCGTTTTGAATAGGGTTGATTCGTACCTCTAACCGAGTCGTTTCGCCCCATGTTTCGATTCGCACTAATTTTTATTTTGTTAATAAAGTACATTTATTTATTGATTTGTCCTATATCCATTGATTTTTGGATGTCACACATTGCGTGTTTATATTTACAGATAAAAATAATATAATTTTGTTTATTTCCAGTATCATTTACTTAAGCTATATACATGAAATACGTACAGGCCTTAGATAATATACAGACAATGTATTCACATTAATAATTAAAAGGACATTCCTGAGTTTGCTGCATTGTAAGATGTTTCCGACTAATAAAATATTTCTATGATTAAACTTACTTATTAAATACATGTATATGTTCTTGTTTAGAATATCAGTGTCTGTATATTCAATGTGTTTCTGGTCGTCTTAATATTTGTAAGAAGCCCAAACTGGATTTTGTCTTCAAATAAATTCGTACGTACGAAAATATAATATTTTAGGAAATAAAATAAATTTAACCTAGTATAAATATTAAAACGATCAAAAACACGTTTAATATACAGCTACTGATATTTTATGCAGAAAAAATATCTTTGATATGTAATTACAATCTTTAAAAAGGCTCTGTTAATCGATAACATATTACAAGTTGCAGCAAACTCAGGAATGTCCCTTTAATTTATGAACAGTCACACTGCATACTACCATGTGCTGTGGTTTCTCATTAAATATACTACATACCCAGCTGAGGTTAAACAACTCGGTACGAATGAGATTTAGGGCGAACCAACTCTGGGTGAATAGGACTAAGGGTGAAACAACGCAGAGTTCGAAATGGTTTTAGGGCGAAACGACCCGGATTCGAATAATACTATTTTTAATAGTATGTATCTAATGCTTTCGAGACGTTTCGGCCCCGCTACACATTCGACCCCAGACGTTTCGGCCCCGGTTATTGTTGTTTTATAAATCAAATTATTCAGTCACTTGTTTTTTGTTATTAAATTTTATCGTAATTAGTATTGTAATTTCTTTCTTTCGTTCTCTTTCTTTTTTTCTTTCTTTCTCTCTTTTTGTGATTATTATTATTATTTTCAATTGAACATAATATCCGAGTGTTAAACCAACCAAAACTGTATTTAGCTTTGATAATCCAAAAATAAAAATGAACTGATTTTCTTGTTTGCGTAAATACAATTTAATAAATTGCAATAAATTGTTTTGCGTTTGTTCTATTTAATTATATTTCCATGTAGACCCTTCCCATAATAGGGGCGCTTTACATGTGGCTAGAATTGGAACCACTGATGTTTGACGTCAGTAGGGGTTACATATGTACAGAAATTAAGTACGATCACAAAGAATGTTTTCCATGCGGAGCACTCACTCAGGGTTTGGAGTCGGTATCTGGATTAAAAATCCCATTCCTCGACTGGGATCCGAACCAAGTACCCACCAGCCTGGAGACCGATGGCTTAACCACTGCGCCACTGATGCCGGTAGGTAAATTGAAAGTAGCATCATTAAGACATGTTCTAGTTCAGTTCAGTTCAACTTTATTTTCGTGCTTATATCCCATTAAAGTTCAACCAAGCTATCCTGGACACACATCTCAGTGTTCTAGCATTTAAAAGAAACAGCAAAAACACATGGATGCACAATTCCTGAACCTAGTCTGAGTTGTTTGTGATGGCATCGTGGGTTAGGTAAGTTCTGTCTTGTATCACTCTCTACCGCTTGAATCGTTTGTGAAACAATGTTAAAACGTAATATACAAACATGAACGTCTAAACATACTAAACGTAAGTTTCGCTTCCTTGTTTTATCACCTTATCATTTATCAGTGATATTCTACATGAACGCGATGACGTACATGTTTATGTGTATGTGTGTGCGTGTCACGGTGTATAATATGCATGTAGGCCTGTTGTATGTATGCGCGCGCAATGAATGTTATTCGACAAATTAATGTTACAAATTTGTATTTTATTTATATTATTACCGGTGTTACTATACCAATTACAGCATGTATCTGTATACACGAACACGTCCTGACACCTATCTAATTCAACTTTCTAACTTATGTTACGGAAATATCCGATGTTGACCGAATGGTTCGGTCGAACTACCCGATGGGTCGAACACTTTCTCGAGCACCGACGGGGTTCGAGCCAACGAGATTCAACTGTAACCCAATATTATTTTATAATTTCGACATCTTGATATGTTGAATTTATTCATCATGAGAAAGGGCGCTGGGCTTCTAGACAATTACACGAATGAGTAACTATTTGACTGACGTAAAAATCAAAGCTTATAATCGGCCATTTAGCTATGGGTCACGAAAAGATACTCATCGTGATCAAGTAACAGTTTTAGAATTAACAGTGCAAAATTTATTTGTATTTCTATGCCTTTTCCTTACTAGTGAGATTAACGAATGGGGTCATTTGCGGTTATTAGTAATTAAGTATCAAGAAGATAAACGCCATCAGGAAATGCAAGTAATGATTAATTTACAGTTAACTAGTAATTATCAGCACGGCAGTTTTGTCGGTGTATATCGAAGGGCTTTTGACTTAGTAGCACCTGTCGTGTCACGGCCGTAATGGGCAATCTCTCATTCCAGCTTATTAAAATCTGCATTACATATATACGTGTACTAATATATAAATATTATACATTTTATTTAAAGTAAGGACCAAAATATAATTTGATTTGTTTTTCTACGTGACATTAAACTTATTTTACCTAGTTGTATAATACACGTAGTGTGTTTCATGTTTGTTTATTCTTATTGTCGTTCAAGAACAGATACACCAAACCCCAAGTGGAGGCGAACAGAACTTTGTTTTGTTGGGCTAACTGGTAATGTGTTTGGGTCGAACTGGTATGGGGCGAACTAACTTGGGGGTGAAATATCAGACATTCCTAGCTCAAGGTCAGCCTTTTTTACACACAATATCAAACATTTCACTTAAGGTCCATTTTCACCAAACGATATAATTTCCTAAATTATTGCAGCTTTTTAATTACAGCCATATGTTTTCATAACTATTAAACACACAATCAAAAAGCAATTTTACACTGAAATATTTTGAGCCTTTTAAAAATTGAAATATCTAGATTAGTTTATTATTATTATTGTAGGAACATGTAAAGTGATGTCATTCGAATACTGACGTCATTGAAATTAAAACACGTGTGAACGATGGGACATAGCTTTCTAGGTAATCTTCACCCCCTGTCAAAACAATTATCTGTTCCACATTGATCAGACAAGGACACTTAGTATATTTATATTTTTTCATAATGTATAGAAAAGCTTAAATGATGAAAGCTAAAAACTATACAAGCTGTTAAATATGACATATAAAATATTACAGTAATATGTGATTTATTTATTGTGTGCGAAACCAAAACGATGATGCCGCAATGTCCTGTCATCAACTCTAGTAATATAATGTGGCATGTTTTTGCAACTGCCTTCTCCCGCTAGTTTTTGTCTTATTGTTTTCACTAATTGTCTCAATATTTTACGCATCATAATCTACAGTTATCTAACATTATCAGCAAATCGTATTGCTCACCGTTCCTGTTTATTGCTGTTCATTTTTGAAAATTACAGAAGCACTAGCAGTACGGACAGGCAAATTTAATGTTGACAACAGGAAGTACATTTACTTTACACTGATTGGTTAACTGCACTTAACCCTAAGTTATTGAAGACTAACCCTGGGTTAGTGAAAACTAATCCTGAGTTTACTAACCCAGAGTTAAAAGTGTGTTTCAGCAACGGTTTTTTAACCAGTGATTAGCCAACCCTGGGTTAAGGAATTTAACTCATAGTTAGTGTTAATCAGTGATTAAGTTAACCCAGGTTTCGAACAACCGGGCCCTGGTATATACTGCATAACAAGTGTATAACAAATAAAAGTGTAGTTATTTATTGTCAGTGGATAATAGTATTTGCACAAACAATCAATGCAACACACCCACAGCTGCTTTTACTCCGTAAAATTTTGATGGTGCACCTCAAACTTTGACACAGAACTCTCTTCTTTGGTACTATGCAACCTATGCCCAAAAAATCCAATTGGGTGTTTTCATATATGACTAGCAGGATCTTCTGTTCGAACTTTGACACGGAACTCTTCTTATAACCTTCCAAATGTCCGTCTATAGCTCTCTTACAGTCCGAGTACTCAGGCTAGACTGAAGATGCAACGGTCATGCGCTCCTCTGCATGGCGGCTGCAACAAATACCCTAACAGGCTCAGCATTTTATCTCTCGGAGACCATCCAAGGTATGCCCCATATGCAAAGCAACAGACCGTTCCTATGATCATTTCCTGAGCCGTTGCAAACACCTTCCTGAAACTGATTGCAAATTCCTTCTAAAATCTCAACAAATAATCAATATAGCTGGCAACAATGACTCTGCAGACACTGATGACGATGAACAAAACGAATCGCTATCTGAATCTCACCAGTCTACTAGCGCTTTTACACTGAGAGTGCAGATCAGACAGTTTTACAAACATAACAATTTCGCGGTATGCCAGGTTCAGAAACTGCACTAGAGGAACTTTATGTGCAGAGTTCCGAGAGATTTATTGATGGAAGGGGTCATCACTAACCTCACTGAAGACTTGTATTGTGGCGGAAATACCCCTGAAGAATTAATCAACACTTAGCGTCGGTTGTTCGACACAACAACTTACGACTGTCAGCACACAAAACAATAATCACTCCACAATCAACCACAATTCTAGGATGGAATTGGCAACAAGGCTATATCCAGGCTAGTCTTCACTGCATCGCTACTTTAGCATCGTGTTTGACTTCCAAAACTAAGACCACGTCGAGTCACATGGTTACCTTGTGGAATTGAAGCACTGTCGATTACCGCTGCCACAAAGCACTTCAGTCCTTACATCATCCAGTCCAGTCTGAAACCTATCATCCTCACTTATAACAAACCTTGCGTCCTTGCTTTTGAAAAGTTATGTCGTGGCAAATTTTCAACAAGTCTTCGGGTTTCAACCTTTCTGTCTACAGTCAGCAGATATCAAGCCTCCATCCATCATCTAGCTGATAATGCAAATATCCCATCGGACATTGCTAGCCGAAATGCCCCAGAGTGTCACAATATATCATGTCAAATATGTGCTTTCATCCAAAAGATTGAAAATTCTGTTGTTCGACACATTCTCATAGATGTCATACTGTCAGGCAAATCTCGGGTACCCTTCACCATGAGATTAACTTGGCACTCACTACAAGAAGAGTGCAAGGATTTATGGCGTACCCGTTCTCACCTGATTCAAGGTACTCGCTGCTTGAAGAAGCTCACTAACATCAAAGATGTTAAACGTTACCTCAATACGGTAACCATTGCCAAAGATGGTCTCCTCATCGTAAAGCTAACTGATCCACTATTCCCCACACGAGAATGTATTGTTGTTCCATGACAAGTTCTAGGTCTCCTCAATGTCTTACATATTCAGCTGAAACACCCATCAGCATTTCAACTGAAGGAGGTAGTTCAAAGATACTTCTTTGCGCTTGACATGAATCGTTCCATTGATTCTGTATCCAACAACTGCCATCAGTGTGCTGCTCTGCGCAAGACTCCATCTACCATTGTCGAACAAAGTTCAAGTAATCCACCTGAGACTTTTTTGCTGCGGATATCCTTAAACGAGAACGCCAAGTCATCATAGTTGTTAAGGAATGTGTTACATCCTTTAGTCGCCTGTCTGATTGATAATAATGTCATTTGTCAGGCACTGATTCATTTGTGCATAGAATTATGCCCTCTTGGCGGACCTCCCACCTGTTATCTGCACAGATCCTGCTCCAGGCTTTCTCGCACTGGCAAACGACAGTTTCCTACACAAACACAGAATCACTCTTGAAATTGGTAGAGTCAAGAAAATAGGTCAGCCTATTTGCAGCCCGGAGCTCGGACATAGCCCGAGAACAAAAACAAAGCCCGAATGTTAATGCTAAAGTGTACATTGTTCATATTTGGCACAAAGATACACCTCAACACGATGCATTTATATATGCTAAAAAACAAAATGTAGGAAAAATATTTTTTAGAAAAAATACTAATTAATATTAACTGATGACTGGATAGCATTTAAATAATTAATGTATTGCAATTATTATTAAAAACAACAAATACACGTACATACATTAAATATGTTTAAAAAAAAACATCATTAAATATATTAAACAAGGCGCATTCAACGTCAGTCTAGTCATTACTTGGTTACAGACATCTACGATTGGTACCTGTTTCGTTTACAAAATATGAATAGAAGATTTTATTGTTCGAAGTTAATCCTTTAAAGGCTTATTTGCAAAAGCAATACATGCCTGCAGATTTCGCAGACATCGGTAGCTCGGACACAGTCAGCTCACTAGGAGATCAAGGAATCTAAGTGGTATGTGTACTACCATTATGCTATGGTATCTGTGATTATGTAATGTCGTTGTAAAGAGGTGTTTTCAGACGTCGGATGCACGTTTGTTCCTAATTTGCTCTGTCGGTGTCGGAAGGTGTGAATTCCGTTGTAATGAACAGAATAACACTGATGTACGTTTGTTCCCGACAATTTGTGGTCAGATGGTGTAAATGTCGCAGTAACGAGGGTCGTTGTAACGAGGTCTGACTGTATATGTTAAAACAATAAATGTATGAAAAATATTGTTTAGAAAAAATCGTATTAACATTCGGTAGGCCTAGCTGTTTTTGGTCTTCGGGCGATGTTCGGGATATTGTTATGTCGGCATTAACATTCGGGCTTTGTTTTTGTCTCCGGGAACAGACAAGTTCTTTAACAAAAGTTTTGGTGCCATTCCCATCGACCATCTTAGATAACTGTCGTAATCCCCAGGTGTGAAGTAGTCACTGCAAATCGAATCCCATCTTGACGGTCCTTTTCGATACGCATGTGTTCAGTTTAAGAACTGCTTCCATGCAAACAATGTCGGTTTGTCTTTCGGAAAAATATGCAAACTTCTTTTACCTTTAACTGCAGCTTTTGTACATCCATACACCGAACAATCGTTCACCATGTTTCACATTTGAAAGATATCTTCAAAACAATATTCCAAACATACAATTCAGTTCAATAGAATAACATTTTCGCGTTTTAAAAATACACGTGTTCCACTTCCATGTAAAATGACCGAAAGGCTGCGAATCACGCGTTCATGTTATGCCGGTTAGCACGTCACGGGGTCACGTGACTTGACTCTTGGAATTCAGAGGCTTTTTGGCAAGCGATGGGAAAACGCGACATTTTATTGCGAATATATTAAAAACGGATAAAAAAAATTAAAAATTTATTTTATTGATACTTCAGATATATATTGTAAAATGTATACATAGATTCCAAACAATAGTGAATTACGTTTTTGATAAATGTAGACCTTTAATTATCCCAGACCCCCACGACAAAAAACTCTACCTTGTCGATTTTGATGACTTTCTGTTGATTTAACATTGATCATACCTTTATTCAAGATTCACAGACATTAAGTTCTAACATTAAAAAAAAAAAACTGACAGTAAGTTGACAATAAAAAACAAAGAGAAGAAAAAAAGTGGTTACACCAGATACTGTTAGTACTTGATGTTAACTCCCTTGATGTATTGGGTGAAAGTAATCGCCCTTGTTTTGCGCTCTTTCTTCTCCATTTGTATTTCTCTAGTATGGCTTTTCATGGTGTAAATGACCCAAATTATCAAACTGACTTCAAACCAAGTTTGACCAAATCTGATAAAAGACTTTAAGGTCTCACAACACAGCTGACTTCCGGGTGAGAGTTCATTCATCACGGTCCACTATAGTTTCCTAATTATGACATATGTTATGGTTCACATATTCACTTCTAGGAAACGGTGAAGAATTAAAACAATATGTAAGCCTTCTGGCTGTATTTTGCCCATGTTATTTTGTAATATTACGCATTGACCTTTTGGGACGCGAGTGTATAGCGCAAGAGACAACTGGAGAGAATCGGTTAATGAACCACTTGTTTGGACCGGTACTACAGCCAGATGCGGTCATATAGCAAAAAACTGAGATGGAAATTCAAAATTTTGGAGTTAAAATAAATGCTTATATAATGTATACATGTTCGCAATGGTGTATGTTGTTAGTACCAACGAGAACCCATTCTATTGGCAATCTTCATTTGAAGTTGGGCAATTTAACATGGGTTTCAATGGCAGATGACATCTGTGTAGTGAGAACTGAAGTTGTGTTTCACTTTCTATGTTTGTGTTTCTGGTCAGTAACTATTAGGGCAGCAACTATCTTCTTGACTGGCACTTAGCTTTTATAGAAAGGTCCGACCTCTGGGTACAGCAGTCATTTATATATTTTTGGTGCGTCATTATTACACCAACTACAAACAAGGTGAGATTACACGATGTAGGCCTTCTTTCAGTTTCCGTGTTTGTATTACACCAACTATAAACAAGGTGAGATTACACGATGTAGGCCTTCTTTCAGTTTCCGTGTTTGTATTACACCAACTACAAACAAGGTGAGATTACACGATGTAGGCCTTCTTTCAGTTTCCGTGTTTGTATTTTTTAAAATGGCTTGTCACTTGTATATTTGATAATGGTTATTGGTTTAAAGCCTAGAATTGTAGAATCACTATAATTGCACGCACTGTAGACTGTTGTTGAGGCAGATTTATTTTATTTTATTTATTATTTATTTTTGAATCGGATACAATGCCAATTGTGAGAGATGTAGAAGCAGAGGTCGACCCCTAATGAGCTGAACGAAAAGGGAACTGATGAATTGGCTTGTAACTTTATAATGAATAAAGTTTAACATTTTATAAAATTATCAACTGGAAAAAAGTCGGAGTAAATAATAATAAAAAAAGTCTTCACAAAGTACCATCAAATTGTTTAGGTTTCAAGTTCAAGTTCTTTATTGCGTTAAGTTTTCCAACTTATCAGCATTATAACAATGAAATACAATATTATGTACAATAGTGCGGAAC
Organism: Gigantopelta aegis; assembly: GCF_016097555.1. Lineage (NCBI taxonomy): Eukaryota > Metazoa > Mollusca > Gastropoda > Neomphalida > Peltospiridae > Gigantopelta > Gigantopelta aegis. The sequence goes on from NC_054706.1 coordinate 16,027,439, forward strand.
AATGGTGGAGAATGACTTACTTAAATACATACACATATACCGATAAAAAAATCCATCTATATTTATATATAAACAATCGGCAATATGGGTTACACAAATATATACTAAAACGCAAAAGAAACGCAGGTCCTGAAAATGCGAAAGAATTGCACTTTGTAAAGCAGTATCTTTGGTGGAATTGAACCTCAACTGTGTTAAAGGACATGGCACACACCCACACCGCAGTCCCACCTGCGTGTCAATTTCATTACCTGTGTGACGTCACGAATTCTCAAAACACGTTGTTTGCACGTGCTGGATCATCCGTATCATGAATCCAGTGCAAACACAGTCATTGAAATGCTTATAAAGCCTACACACCTGGATTTAATCGCATAAATTCAATTTGAGTAGTAACGGACAACAGAATCACATTTTAAAAATGCCGCGACTGACGCAACTCCAGCGAGGGATGGCCATCGGGATGTTGCAAGCCGGACAGACCCGTACTGCTGTAGCCAGACAATTGGGATGTCATGTTCGACAATCGCACGCCTTTCTCAACGTCACCAAATCACTGGATCTGTGAACGATCGACCACGCACCGGCCGCCCGAGGGTGACAACCGCAGCCCTAGACCGGTACATCCGGGTGACCCACCTTAGGAATCGGATGCTGCCAGCAGCTAACACCGCTCACCAGGTGCGTGGTCCACGTGGTCCAGTGTCCGCCGATACCGTCCGACGCCGTCTGAGGGCAGCAGGACTCCGTAACCGCCGTCCTTATGTGGGACCAATATTGACCCCTCGGCACCGCCAACAACGTCAACAGTGGGCGCAACAACATCAAAGATGGCGACGTGGCCAGTGGCAACAAGTTCTGTTTACTGATGAGAGCCGTTACAATGTTTCCAACGCTGATGGCCGAATCCGAGTATGGCGACGTCGACATGAACGTTACTCCGACTGCTGCGTTCTGCAGGCCGACCGATGGGGCGGGGGTAGTGTGATGGTGTGGGGTGGGTTCTCATTCAACCACAGAACACAACTTCATGTGTTCAGACAACGCGTTAATGCCGCCGTGTACCAAAATGACGTCATCAACAATCACGTCGTTCCCTTCTTTGCCGCTCACCCACGTGTGCGCTTGCTGCAGCAAGACAATGCCAGGCCGCACACTGCCAGGGCAACACAGGCGTTGCTGGCTCAGCACAACATCCCAACGTTGCCGTGGCCAGCCTTATCACCGGACATGGCGCCTATCGAACACGTCTGGGATGAAATCGGACGTCGCCTTCAGGCTCGCGGACAACCTCAGAATATGCAGGCGCTGGAGGCAGCATTGGTCCATGAATGGAACTCACTCCCTCAGGCATTCTTTCAACGGCTTGTCAACTCAATGAGGAGACGTTGCACTGCCTGTTTGAATGCCCAGGGTGGTCACACGCGATACTGACTTTGACAATGCTACAGGTCGTCTCTTTCACATTTTTAACATGGACCCCCACCCTACTTTATGACATGAAACATAGCCAAAAAGGAATTCAATCAAAAATTTCCAACACCAATGTGTGCCGAATTGGTGTAGCTCCAAAATAAATGTTGAAATCTTCATTTCGTTTTGTTTTTTTTTATATTTTATATCCAATTTAATGAGAACCTGCGTTTCTTTTGCGTTTTAGTAAGTTGTTTGTAGTAATGTTATGTGCCGAATTATCCAAAAAAAGTGTTGAAATCATTTCGTTTTGTTTTTTTATATATCCTGCGTCATAAGTTTGTTCGCCTGTAGTAAGTATTTGCCAAGGTTATTTATCTCCTTATTGTTTGTAGTTGACAATAGCTGTATTAGTTTAAAAGCACTGGGTTTCTTGGAGTATTTCTTAATAAATCTATTTCTTAAAGTTTCGTATCGTGGACACTGAAGAAATAAAATGAAACTCATCCTCAATCTCATTAATATTACATAATGTACATACTCTTTGTGTTCTCTCGATATTTTTTTACCTACCAGCTTCAATATTTAGCCTGTGTGCACAAATTCTCATTTTCGTTATTTCTTTTATATTACGTGAATCAATTGGCTTCGTCAGATATGTTTGTAATTGATATTCCTTTATTAAGTGTTTATATAGTGATCCTTTTGGCGACGCTGTTATTAAACTGTAGGATTTTTGTTTAAATACATCAAATATTCTTTCTTTAATTATGTAATAAAAACAGATATGGGTATGGGTCGATTTCCACATATAACTTAGCCCAAGCGTATCTAATTCCGGCTTAATATTCGTTAGCCAAATATCTCCATACTCATACATTTCCTCGTACACAGCTTTTAGAAAGCAATTACTGGTACTACCAAGGTTTATCCAATATTTAAAAATTATCAGCTTTCTTATAATAGCTAGTGGAAATCGTCCCAATTCTCTATAAACAAAGTAATTACAAGTTCTATTATGTACACCCAATGAACGTTTACAAAATTGTTTATGCACTTTCTCAATGTCGTGTGCTGAGTGAAAACCCCAGACTTCCGATCCATAATTAAGAACACTATTTACATAGGTATCAAATACCGCTAACTTCGTTTCAATATTAAAATAGTTCTTATTACAAATATTCATGATGCAGTATTGTGCTTTACGTCCTTGTTCTGCCAGTCTTTTCTGTGCCCGATTAAATTTACCATTATAACTTAGTAACAATCCAAGATAGTTAAATTCGTCTACTACCTCCAACTGGTGACCCTCATAATCCCATTTCTCGTTATCTTTAAGTTTACCCCCATTTCTAAAGACTACTATTTTCGTTTTATTTGTATTAACGGTTAGATCCCATTTTGTGGTGTAATATTCAAGGGTATTTAACATAGACTGTAACCCTTCTGGCGTCTCGGAAAGAAGTACCATGTCATCAGCATACATTAGTAGAAATATGTTTAACATTTGTATTTCAATATATGGACAATTGTCTGATATGAATTGCATTTCACAATCATTTACATACATAGAAAATAATATTGGTGATAACACCTCACCTTGCAATAAGCCATTTACACACACGTTATTACGTTATTATATTTCACACAGCATTTAACGTTGTCATATAAAGATCTTATAACTGCCAACATTTTGCCTTCTATGCCCTGTTTAATTAGCTTGTACAACACATTTTGTCTGTTTATAAAATCAAAAGCCTTTTTATAGTCTACAAAGCAGCAATATAATCGTTTCTTATTTTTCAGTGCTCGATTTATCAAAAACTGTAATATAAAAATAGCATCAACTGTGGACATATGTTTTCTGAAACCAAACTGCGCATCAGAAATAACGTTATTTTTTTCATCCAATTTTAGAAGCCTGTCATTTAAAATAGAAATGAACAATTTTCCCAAACAGCTGACCAGGGTTATACCTCTATAGTTGTCGGGGTCGTTCTTATCACCTTTCTTAAAAACTGGGACGATACAACCTACTGCCCAGCTTTTGGGGAAATATCCCGCTTTAAAAATGCCATTGAACAATAAAAGTAAACATGGCATTAAAACACCTACACAATTAATAAAATATTCATTTAAAACATTGCCATGACCACAAGCTTTATTCTTCTGCAACTTATATATTGCATTGGCTATTTCGTTATCCGTGATTTCACTATCCAGTAAATTGTCATTAGTGTCACTAGTACTGTTATCAAAACTGGATAAAAATCGTCAACCTCATTATTAATATTTGGTTCATTCGAAGCAAGGTTACTAAAATGTACGAAAAACTCGTCATTTGTCAAGTCAGATTTTATTCCTTGCTTACGTTTTTGAAAGTGTTTGTAGAATTTCCTAGGGTATATTACCCTGTTGAGATTTGTATTTTCGTTTAAGTTTATATTGCAGTGTCTTGTATATTTGTTTAGCACGAACAAGCTCAATTCTATTCATATTATTTTTATTTGCATTAAACTTTTGTATGGCTTTTCTATATTCAAGATAGCGTTTCCTGCACAACTCATTAAACCAAGGCTTATCGTCATGACTAATGGCGTCTTTCATTGTTTTCTTTGGATTTGCTTTCTTAACTGTAACTGAACAATAAGGCTGTATGATTTCGCTGAGTTTGTGTACAAAGTTATCTACACATTCATTGACATTTTCGTGGCTATTATCATTTATAGTACAAAAAGCCAATAACTCGTCAATATTTTCAGTAAGTTCATCAACACTCTTTAAAGTGTTTACGCCATTCCATTTTATACTGGTATGTGACTGACTGTCTTGTATCTCTGTAATGGTATGGTTAAATAAATGGGTTATTTTAAAACTAACTGGTGAATGGTCTGAGAAACAGTTAAATATGCCTGACTTGAATTCTTGAATTTGTCTTAACAAGGAATCACTAACAAGCAAGTAATCAATAAGGCTTGTGCCGTTTGCATTATAAAATGTAATGCTACCACTTCTATCTCCTTCATGCCTACCATTCACAATTCATAGACCACTGCTTTTACAAAGAGATAATAGTTTCCTATCAAAATGGTTGACCGTTCCATCTTCGCTGTAGCGTGATGCGATGTTAGCATTGTCAGGTATATATTGGAACATGTTATTTAAAAAAGAAGCTGAACAATCGGGCAATCTATCATTGCTAATATAATCGAGAGCAGTACCAGTTCTACTATTAAAATCGCCAACCGCAATAACTGTCCCTAATTCAGTATATCTACGTATGTGATCTTCAAGGGTCGTGAATAAATCAGTGTTAACATGTTCATAGTATGTGCTGTTGACAGGTGGTATATAGCTAGCGAATAAATAAATATCTTTACTTTTAGAACTATTATCGTTACTAGTATCAGCTTTGATTTTTAACACAACAATACTATGACATATTTTCTCAACAAGAGCTTTTTGATACAGGGATGAGGGTAACAGATAGAACATCTAACGTGAAACAAATAATTGATTACAAGTAACAATGTTGGTGAGACTGCATACCTTAGCATTTTGTGTTGGTCCCTGTATTAAAAATGAGGTTTATTAAACTTTAATTAATACAATATGATGGTAATTTGCTAAGAATATATATCCTTTTTATTTGCATAGAACGTTGTTTTTGTGTGTGTGTTTTTTTTTGTTGTAATTTGTTTTCATGACAGTTGTTATGGGTTACCGTTTAAAACTAAATAAGTTATGTTTTATGTACGTTTTGGTGTTAGTAAATATTAGTAGTTATGCAGATTCATCAATTCAGTCTGTAAAATTAATAGTCAAAGGTGGGCTTCTCCACCGACATTTCGATCTTTGGATGGAATTTGGTTATTTTCACATTTATTTGTAATAAATAACTACAAATTACTCAATAATATTTTTTTTTTTAAAGTTTTGTATTGGACGATAAGAGCTTTCCTGGATTATTTGTGGCTAAATATAGCATGTTCACCATCTTTGTTTCTTTGTCAGTTGTCTGCAAAGAATTATGGAAAACAACTTAGTGTGTTGAATGTGTACGTACGTATAAACTGATGCCACTCGGTAATGCGTGTAACACACTATCAAGATTCCCCCCTAAAATCCTTCTTCTTTTTTTTGTTTATACTAGTAAATGGAATTCTTTGGTTGTAATATATATATATATAGATTAGATTAGATTAGATTAGATTACGTTGGGGTTGAGAGCTGTTTTAAAGGTTTTTGTTTTGTTATACCTATATAGGTCTAATAGAAAAACAATCTTATGGTCCTAAAGTGGGAGATCACAAGCCTTTTCACATCCTCTCCCCGATATCCACAGGTCTGATGGATTGGGATGGGAATCACTTTTAACCTGCACAGGTCTAATGTAGGTCCAGACACAAAAACAACAATATCTAATTCACATCGTCTCCTAGACATACTAGTATGGCGTACACAGTGTCTGATGTAATTGGTTACTGGTTGTAAATGTGGGGGGCTAAGGAGGGGCATGGAGTAAAGCCTCCTTCCCCAACCTTGAGATGACAAGTCTCAAGATTTTCAAGTTGATTTAATTAATTTACTAATTTTTATTTTAGTAAAAAAATGATTAATTGGTTGATTGATTGATTGATTTACTGATTGAACCTCCCCCACCCCCACCCCCACCCCCATCCCACACACACACAAACGTTGCATTCTTATCCCGTGTAAACACCGGGGTGCATTTAACAGATATCAACGTGGATCTCGGGGTTTCTGAGATCTTCCCTCCGGTCATTGGAAACCCTACGCCCACCCTTGTATTAAAGTATTTCTCTGCATTTTCAGAAATGGACTCCAATACTGAAACTGTGTCCCACCCTTGTATTAAAGTATTTCTCCGCATTTTCAGAAATGGACTTCAATACTGAAACAACGGATTCACTTCCACAGTGGCTAAGTTTTGTGTCTGATCTGACGCCAAGTTTCACGCCAAGTTTCACGCCAAGAACATATTTGGAAAAGCGTTCACTTGAGTCCTACGGACCACAGTCCATATCAAGGATATTTTTCACGGAACTCCACTACCACCGTGACGATCAGATAAGTGGGAGCAATTGGACTTTAGAAATGTTAAGCAGATACATGAATATTGAAGAACACATTGGGCAGCTGCTTATTGATACTGACAGAGTAGATGATCAGTCTGGAAAAATGAATAAGATCGTCCAGGAGACTATGGACATGTTTGATGCGTCTAACACGAATCCCGAGCTCGAAAATGTGTTGGCCACGGAAGCAGACGTCAGGATCCATCTGTCAGCCATATTGAGGAAAATGTGCCCGGAACTGGGACTTACTCTTAGAACAGAGTCACAAATTGAACTGGGTTACCTACCTACCTGTAAATTTGATTTCTTATTTCTGACGCGCGGCGGCAAGCCAGTTGGGTGCATGGAAGCAAAGACGCCTTCTACCATGAACAGCAGAGCGTTTGCACAAGCTGTCGTCGAGCTACTGGTTCTACAGCAGTTAGCTTATCAGCACGACGTTAACATCTCCACTGTGCCGTTGTTCAACGTCCTGTCTGACGGCCAGAGGTTCGTCCTGATGCAAGTGAAGGGGGAAAAGTTGTGTCTGGAGTACGCGTCGAAGACCGGCAAAGAATGTACTGAAAGTCCGTACCACTAAAGTGATGGAAGCATTATCTGAACTGATTAAAATGACACTGAATAATATTGCAAGCCCTGACCTTCAGACCAGTTAATTTATCCCAATGTCTACATCTTTTTTTCCCGAATGTGAAGATTTGCTCCAGCATTGGCGTGGCAGTTGACCCCTAGGATCCCCCATCCCTTGAAAATAAGTAGGGATGCTTAAAAAAATTTAACTACATTTCTACACGGAACTAATACTATCATGATTCCGACTAGTGTACGGAGTTCCACTTATATAGCCTTTGTATTCATTGATGGTGGTACTCTCCTAAGACTGAGCAACTTTCTTATATACTCGAGTTAACATGCCGGGATTCGGGAGTATGCTCCTTCGTAAATTTTTGAAAACCGGATTTCCTAAAATGCAGTGTTCTGAATTCTACAAGTAATATAGGCTACATAATTTTGTAATGCATTTTTCACGATGTATACTTTTTTATATACATATATATATATATTTTAAAAACACAACAGTGATTTACCAATTATTTACAATGCAATAGCTGTACCGGCCTCGATACTGATATGTGGGGTAGGGTTAGAGAAAACTATATGCAATGCCTTGGCAATCGTCAACAACCTATGGTTGTGAACTATTGGGTCTAAAATAAACCTTTTTCCTAAATTTAGTTATTATACAGTGAATATTTACAATCACACAATCACTACTAGCAGTAGTATATTTGCAATTGTAGCGTGAATACATTACTCTCACTATTAAATTTTGTATTGTACACATTTATATATACATTTTGTACATGTTTATATATATTTAAAATGTATATTTATTTATTCATGTATTCATTTGTGCTTTTTATTTTCTTCTTTTAAATTCATTATGTTGCTGTTATTTTTTGTAGTTTTTTCTAATTAAAAATTATTACTAGTATTGCTATTTTTATAATAATCAGTTGTTGTAAAAACTACAATTAACAAAATAATAATAAAACATAAATAGTAACAAAATGCATCCGAGTTGTTCTATCATTACTACTTCATACACAGTGCTTTATCATATATCCCAAATCTCTGTACATGGGCGGGCGGGACGTAGCCCAGTGGTAAAATGCTCGCTTGATGCACGGTCAGTTTTGGATTGATCCCGGTCGGTGGGCCCATTGGGTTATTTGTCATTCCAACCAGTGCACTACGACTGGTATATCAAAGGCCGTGGTATGTGCTGTACTGTCTGAGATGGTGCATATAAAAAATCCGATGCTACTGATGGAAAAATGTAGCGGGTTACCTCTCTAAGATTGTCAGTGTAAATAGGGGGCGCTACTGAAATTAAAGGAAGGAAGGAAAGAAGAAAGAAATGTTTTATTTAACGACGCACTCAACACGGTTATATGGCGTCGGAATTACTGAAATTATTCCCAAAATGGGATTTAATTGTTGTGAAAGTTCCATCCAAAATTCCTTTGCTAGTTGGTAGAGGACCACTGGGCCACGTCCCACCCACAACGACACCACTAGAGTACATTGATTATTAATCATCAGCTATTGGATGTCAAACATTTGGTAATCTTGATATATAGTCGTAGAGAGGAAACCCGCTACATTTTTCGATTAGTAGCAAGGGATCCACCAACAAGAAGGCATATTATGTTAAATCGGCAAGTAGAGAATAGCACACAAAAGTGAAACAAAAATGTACATAAATAATTTTAAGACCTACACCACAAGTTAATTAAGCTTAGTTAAGAAGGCCTTCCATCTTTGAAACATTAAACCAAACTCATTCAATTAATAATTGCTTAATTTATTCAATATTAACATTAAATTACCATTTAATTTTTTTTTTAAATGTTCATTAAAATTAAATATATGGGGCCATTCAACAATGATGTAACAAAATCAGGCATTTTTTTTATACCCCTCCCCCTGATCCCAAACAGCATTTGGTAATATTAATACCAATGCACCTCACTGACAAAATAATCATATATTAAATAAAACAAAAATTTATTATATTTTTGTTTTCTATTTCCATTGTAATGGATAATAAATTTTAAAAAAAGAAGTGTAATTTAGAAAATTGGCATTGACTAAGTTCATCTACTTTATGAATAAAATAAACATTATTTTGAAAATGTTAGATAACTCAAGCCCCCCCCCCCCCCCCCCCCACCCCCCGGCCAACCCTCCAACATTTTGTAACTAATCACATGACATGACATCACTTTCTCTTGAACATTATGTAACTGAATGGCTCCTTATGTACAGTTTGAAGCATATTTAAGACCTGTCTAATGTACAGGTAATAATAACTAATACTAAATTACCATCTTTAACACAGTGATTGTAAATAGCATAAACATAGGTGACAAATTAACTACTATTTTTATGTTTGCAAGCAACATCTGTGAAGATTTTATATATTATGCATGTGTTTATTGTTCATTTTAATACATTGGATGAGAAGACTTAAAATATTTGTTTTGATTTCTATTTAGATTTTTAACACATACATGTATATTGTGCTTCTGCAAATATATTTGGAACTAATTTAACAAATGTGATACGGTGTAATAATACATTATTACTTTTTTATATTTGACTTATTATTTATTGAGTTTAGCATTGTCAAAGTGGATGTTTTCTTTAATGAAAACAACCTTTTTCCTTATAATACTTATGTAAATATTTTCAATAAATATGATATATTAAATTATAGTATGTTTTTACTATTTACATGTATTTACAAAACTGTCACATGATACCAAGTGATTCAGACAGGTATTTGTGACAAGGTAAGACCGACAGACAGACAGACAGACAGAAAACCATTATTACTAGACTAGTTAAACAAATATGCATTAATATAGAGTTATTAATTATTTAAAATATGAAATTCACCACCAGTGTAATATTGTGATCATCTGTTGTAATAAATTAACACATTGGTATTCATTTAGTAAGATGTCCAGATAAGATCCACTACATAACAATTGTTGTTATATATAAATAAATTGTTATTAAGTACTGTATTAAAAACGCATAGACATAATTAATTATATCAAAGTGTTTAGCAATATAATGGTGTAATACTAATTTTTTATTTTTTTTATTAAATATTAAAAATGTACAGATGAAATACACTATACGACAATTTTTTATAATGGTGTAATTATATATTAATAAATTGTTATTAGGTATTATAAATGCACAGATAACATACATTATTATCTATATGACAATGTTTGGTAATTGTATGGTATAATGTATTGATAAATTGTTGTTTTAAGTATTAAACATGCACACAGATAAAATACACTATATGATGATTCTTGGTATTATGGTGTAATAATATATGAATAAGTTGTTATTAGGTATTAAACATGCACATATAAAATATACACTATATGACAATGTATTGTAATATGGTGTAATAATATATTAATAAATAGTTGAAAGGTATTAAAACTACACCGATAAAATACACTATATACGACAATGTTTGGTAATATGGTGTAATAATATATCCATAAGTAGTTATTAGGTATTAAAATTGCACAAATAAAATACACTATTATATGACAGTGTTTGATATTATCATGATGTAATACGAAGGAAATGTTTTATTTAACTACGCACTCAACACATTTTATTTACGTCAGACATATGGTTAAGGACCATACAGATATATAGAGGAGAAACCAGCTGTCGTTACTTCATTGGCTACTCTTCGATTAGCAGCAAGGGATCTTTTATATGCACCATGCCACAGACAGAATAGTACATACCATGGCCTTTGTTACATCAGTTGTGGAGCACTAGCTGGAACGAGAAATAGCCCAATGGGGCCACCGACAGGGACATATCCTAAACCGACCGCGCATCAAGCGAGCGCTTTACTACTAGGCTACGTCCCACCCCTTATGTAATACATTAAAGCTGCTGGTTGTCATTTTTAGGCAAAGACAGTATACTAATGGAAAGAAATAAAGGAGCACATGGAATTTTAGACTGGTTTTGATTTTTTTAAAATGTTTCGAAGACCATATTTATCTTAAAAATAAGAAATAAATTGTTGTATTTTGAGAACTATTTTGTTTCGATGTGTACTGTAGGCGATGAGGCATTCAACGCGTAAGAGCCTACTACCCCAGGAAACGTAAAGTCTGGTAATAAAATGGTTTTCGAATTATATAGAATTGCAGAATAAGTAAAATAATTGGTTACTGTCTTAAGATATCGGCTTTATTCTGCCCAGGCCGAATGAATGAAGAAAATGTTTTATTTAACGACGCACTCAACACATTTTATTTATGGTCATATGGCGTCGGGGGGGAAGTCGAGAGCACAGGCGACAGCGTCCAGCTTCATCGAGAGTTAGCTTGGAAGTCTCCTACCCACTGAGTCATTAAAACTCGCTCTGGGTGAGAGCCGGTACCGGGCTACGAACCCAGTAGACCGAATATTTCTGTTTCTGTAAAGTTTTATTTCATGTTTTATATATATTTTTTGTTTAATGGTGTGTCTATTTTACAACCATAGAACATAGATAAAAATATAAAATAGACAAATCATTAAAAATAAATATAAAACGTGAAATAAAGCTTTACAGAGACAGAAATACCAATCTGATTAAAATTAGCTCTACTGGTCTACCAGTAGATCTAACAGCATTGCGTGGAATCCCATGTCCAGGTGACAGTTCATCTATAAATAACAATTTAAATATCGACCAATTAGACTTCGCCTTTTATAACGTTATCAAGTTCGTCTATTGTATTAATAGTCTTGTTGGTCTATTTCAACATTAAAATACGGGGGTGGGGGTGGGGGGAGTGCAGTAATAAACTCTGGATTGTATACTAGTATAAACAGATTTTATGGCTATACCATCACGGGTTTTTTTTCGTCTTGAAACGAATTTTATATAAAATGTTATATTAAAATTAGTTTCCGGCATACTTCGTAATTCACCCGAATAATTTCGGCGGCATAATCCCGAATGTTTTCAAATTCTTTTCAAATGACTGGCATGATTTTGCAAGTAAGGTTTTGATTGGTCGAATGAAAGGTCAACTGGACATGAGCTCCAACGGGCTGCTGTTAGATCCACATGTAATAGTGGGGCTAATTTGAATTAGATTGAGTATATACCAGCCTTACCAGCCTACGATACCACCGAGGCCAGGTAGTAACCAGTTATTTTCTGTGTACTATATCTGTAAATTTTAATTATTTTTTATATATTTTTATGTCATACCATATGAGCAACAAAACCAAGAGCTAAAGAAGGGAGTGGGCAGATACATATTGAGGCAGTCGGACAAATAAACCGGATGAGAGAGAGAGAGAGAGAGAGAGAGGAGGGGGGGGGGGGGGGGGGGAGGGGAGGGGGAGACAGACAGACAGACAGAGGGAGGAAAGAGGTGGGTGTGGTGTGAGAGAGAGAGAGAGAGAGAGAGAGAGAGAGAGAGAGCAGACAGACAGACAGACAGAGAGAGGGAGGAGGAAAGAGTTGGTGTGTGAGAGAGAGAGAGAGAGAGAGAGAGGGGGGGGCGGGGTGGTGGGTGGGTGGTGTAGGGCAAGAGGATGAAGAAGAGACGTGAAGAGAAAGAAAAAGACATGTTTTATTTAAGGACTCTCAGCAATTATTACGTTTTTATGGCAGTTACGGATGTTTTATATGCACCATCCTACAGACAAGATAGCACATACGACGGCCTTTGTTAAACCAGTTGTGGAACATTGGCCAAAACGAGAAATAGCGAGTTTCCTCTAAAGTAAATTTTCTAGGAGTAATCTTCGACCACAATCTTAGTTTTGGGGAGCACATTACTGAGGTGACTGGTAATTGCACTATTTACCTTAATTTATTAAGGGTATTATCAGGCACACCATGGGGCGCAGATCGTAAAACTTTGCTCATGATCTTAGAGGCCTTCATTGTGTCCAGGCTGCAGTATGGGGCGCAGGCCTTTGGCTGCGCAAGACCAAAAAAGCTCAAAAAACTTGATAGCGTATATGGTAGGGCTTTCAAAATTATTGTTGGGGGCACTATCTGTACGCCATATGATAGTGTAATGGTTGAGCTGGGTGTTATGCCTTTGGCCCTTAGGAGAATTAGGCAAGGTTTAAGATATATTAATAAAATTCGCAGTATGGTAACTGATTCTCCTGTCAACCAACTTAAACCTATATTAATTAAGAATATTAACAGAGATTGGGACATATCTGTAGTTTCATATTTGAATAAATTCGCAAATGACTTTGGGATAGTTGGTCTCCCCTTGAGTAGGATGGAAATTGATTCCGTCCTCCCATGGCGGGCCGGCACCTCACAAGTTCATTACCACCTCAGGGAAGAAATTTTTAAAACAGACAACATCAACTTTAAGAAAGTAATTTTTCAGGCAGTGGTTGGGGAATTCTACCCGGATGTAATTCAGATCTATACAGACGGGTCGAAGGACCTAGCCACTGGAAAAACAGGAAATGCCGTTATAATCAAAAATGTTAACTTCAAACATCCTATAGCCATTAGGGCTAGGCTATCGAATAACATTTCAGTTTATACCACCGAACTTATGGCCATACTGTATTCCCTGAAGTGGGTAGAACGTTATCATAAGGATAATGACCCTAACAGCTATGTCCTGTTTTCTGATAGCCTTAGTGCCCTGCAAGCAATCCGTGGCGCCCATAGTGTTAGGCCGGAAATTATCCACAAAATTTCTAAAACTTATAATAATAATGTAGGTAAAGGAATTGAACTCATCATGGAGTGGGTTCCGGCGCACATTGGAATACCCGGTAATGAGTTGGATGATGCGAACGCTAAAAGGAGTCTGCAGGATCTCGTGGTCAGTGTGCCAGTGGAACATAATTATAACGAAATAAACTCAATAGCTGAGCCACACTTTGGGCGTCTGTGGCAGACCGAATGGGACCACAGAACCAGAGTGTGGCATGCACATATGAAACCAAAGGCGGCCACTCCTGGTTCGGTTTCATTTAATGTTAAAGCCACTAAAACCATAGCAAGACTACGGATGGGCACTTCGTCCGCACTCAATGACATTAAATTTAAAATTAAGAAAATAAATTCACCTAATTGTTTGGTATGCCATAAAATAGAAAACGTAAATCATTTTTTTATTGAGTGTACCAAACATTCTAAAATTAGACTAAATTTGATTAATTATCTAAATAAGATTAATTTAAATTTTAATGCTTTTAATATTTTGAATCCACCTAAGGAGCATAAAATGACAATCGACAGGTTGGTGGTCGCCTTTGTATATCAATCTAAAATTAATATTTAATTAAGATGCACTTTTACCGGCCCTCGGGCGGTCACTGCTAAGGCATTGTTAGATAGGTGCGAAAGTGACCGCTTGGGGGGTCGGGGGTGCTATATATAACGGGTCCCGAGATAGCATTCGGTAAGTTCTGGTCGGTACTGGGGACAGCATTTTGGTGCTGCGCTCCGGGCCTGGCCGGGACTCCCCCTGTTTAATGCACTTAGGTCCATTAGAGTATGCTTTTCGGGATCTGTTCAATAATTTTCTTAATAATCTGTGGGTGCCGCAATAACACTAGTATTTAGTAGTTGCCTCCCCTCCCTTATGGAGTTGGAAGGACATTGCCGCGCCCATACGCTCCGCTTCTCAATCCTCTCTTCCGTGTGCATGTCGCGCCTGGCGGGCTCCGCATTTGTGGTAAATATTTAATTTTACAATGTACCGGTTTTTTAACCATAATTTTTTTATAATTTTAATATATTTTATATTCATAATTTAATAGTAATATAAACTTTTTAATAATGTGTGTAAATTTGTTTTATGAATGGTGATGGATGAATGTTTTATTGCTTCGGGCTGATGGTAGGGGGAATGTTATCTGGCAGTAGCAACCCCTTCTCGCCGACCAAATATATTGTATAAATTATTTCAATTCTTAGTTTGGTTCTATTTTTTAAAATGTGTTACGTTACTAGCGTGCTCGTTTTAATTTGTTTTAATTTATTTTATACATGGGGGGTGGGGGGTATACCACCGGAAGTAGGTTAGGGCCATAGGCGTAGGCGGTTTCGGCCGTAGGGGGAGCGAGGTTTGTCCTGGGGACTGCCTCCCCCCTTTGGGGCCCCCCCCCTGTTTCGGCCACACTGAAGTTCCCGATATAATTGGTGCCCCTTTTAACACTCTGTCCCCCCAGTAAACAAACTTCCTGTGGCCTAGGCCCAACCTCCTGGAAACTAACCTCCAAAAATCGTAGGGATAATAGAAAATTGTATATGGTAGTATTTTATATTTAGAAACGCCCGATCAAAAATGGCGATCAAAATTGTATAAATATTTAAGTTATATTTATTAATTTATTAGAAATGGCGCATTTAAAATAAAAATATAAAGCCCCCTACCCCCATTGTCTAAAGTTCAAAATTGACCTAAGTAATTCTGCCCCGGGTTGGGCCCCTGGCTCCGTATTCATAAACGTACTTAGTGGTATAGGAGCATGTTAAAAACATTACGTTACCCAAGCTGTTTAGGAGTCTGTTAGGTCATACATTTATTGCCCCCATGAGAATCTCACTTTTTGTTTTTACTCCACATCTCAGGGTTTAATTTGTATAGTGTATCATTTGTTTATAAAATGTAGTAAAACCCCGCCCCCCCCCCCCCCCCCCCCCCCCCGGATTTTGATCAGGGTATGGCCCTGGTTTTTAAACCACGGTTTTGAGTTTTGAGTTCTGGAATAACATTTAATTTAATCTGAATCCTGAACTCTATTAACGTGCCCTTTTACCCTTATGGTAATCCAAAAGACATTGCTCTGGCATGGCAAGTGGTGTCACCTGGGACGGATTAAAAAAAAAATCTAAACTACAAAACAAATAGAATTATGTTGCATGATATTTGACATAGATCAGTGATACAGTTACATGCTGTAAAGCAAGGGTCTTCTTGTGTCTTTATTGCTTGACTTGATTAAAACAAAAATTAAAGTGACTTTTAAAACTGGTGGCATATATATATATATATAGCCTCCCCCTCCCCCGAGCCCCATGTGAGTGGGTCCTTATGCCGCCCCGCCCCAACTCCTCTGACTGTGGGATGGTGCATATAAAAGAACCCTTGCTGCTAATCGAAAAGAGTAGCCCATGCAGTGGCGACAGCGGATTTCCTCTCTCTATATCTGTGAGGTCCTTAACCGACGCCATATAACTGTAAATATAATGTTCGTCGTTAAATAAAACATTTCTTTCTTTCTTTCATCCAGTACATATTTCAATGCATCTGACATGTGTGTCATTATGGCTGTACATGAGGGCGGGATTTAGCTCAGTCACCTGAGGTGCGTGCGCCGTAGGATCGAACCACCTCGATAGATCCATTCACCTGATTATGGTTTTTCTCGTTCCAACCAGTGCACCACAACTTGCATCTCGGGGCATTTTTATGTATATTCCTGGGAAGCATTCCCCCCCCCCCCCCCCCCCCCCCCCCCCGAACCCGCCTACAAATCTAGCTCCTTTTGCAAGCTCGACTTATTTGCCTTCGACAATTGCCCCTTTTGGAATTATTGTAACCCCCCTCCCTTTACAAAATCCTGGATCGTCTCTGCACACACCCCCCCCCCCCCCCCCCCCCCCAAGAAAACAGCCAACCCAGAAGAAAAAAAAACATCTACAAGGAAGATACGAGTATATCTAATATGTGTGTTTTTAAATAGGATTTACCCTCTCTTGTTACAACAGTACCTGTCAAACACCTGGGTCATGTGGTGGAATGAGAAAGCGTCATCCTAGTTTGTAGATCAACTTCCTCTTCTGCCAATCAACCTTTGAAACATGACGTACGTAAACTAATTATACCCGTGTACATGCATATTATAGTGTTATTAGATATGGCGTGCATGAACATATCTAAATCATAACCAGGTAGTTTGTTATTCTTGAGCTGCAGAGGCGTAGGCTGTTGTTTCTCAAGTCTTTTGTTTTGGTTCAACAACACCAATAGAGCATATTGATTTATTAATCATCGGCTATTGGATGTCAAACATTTGGTCAATTTTGACATATAGTCTCAGAGAGGAAACCCGCTACATTTTTCCATTAGTAGCAAGGGATCTTTTTATATGCAGCATCCAAGAGACAGGATAGCACATACTACGGCATTTGATATACCAGTCGCGGTACACTGGCCGGAACAAGAAATAGCCATGTGGGCCCACCGACGGGGATCGATCCCAAACCGACCGCGCATCAAGCGAGCGCTTTACCACTGGGCTACATCCCGCCCCCTTTTACAAGTCGGTCTTCTTGTATTATGACACTCCAACGGGTATTTGAAAACTGCATTATTTAACTCAAAGGAGAGTAATGATTTTTGTTTAAACACATCTCAGTGTAATACTATTTAAAACGTAAATATTAAATTTGATTATAACATGTAGTAATTATAGGGGTCGAATCCAGAATTTTGTGAAGGGGAGGTGGGGCATCAAAAATGGGAGGGGCCGAGGCCAGATCGTCCACCCCTCCGATTGTGATACTTCCTATGGAAAGTACGAGAGGAAACCAGCTAACATCAAATGAAAAGGTATGGCTTCCGATTAGGAAAAAAGGAGTCCTTTGTATGCACTACACGACAAAACGTATTACATATGACGGCGTTTGATATGCCAATCGTGTAGTGCTGGCTAGAACGGGAAACAGGCTCTCACACCCTCCCCTAGGCATGGCGGAAGCAAATATACATTGGAGTGGGGGGGGGGGGGGGGTAGGGCGCTAACTCAGATCGAGGGTGCAAAGCAAAGTCTCTAGGGGTTCATGGGTATGCTCTCCCGTAAATTTTTTTAAAAACCTTGATGTCCTGAAATGAAATTTCTTGCATTCTATAAGTAAAATTCATCTCTGCTTTAAGATTTACTGCCAATAATATTTTTGATTCAGAATTATTGGAGGGGCTAGAACCCCCACCCTGCTCCGCCGTGCCTTACCTCCCCTGAATCCGCACAAAGACTCTTTCATATAGGTCTACACTTACCCACGTAACATGGGCGTTGATTATATTCTATTTTATCATTTGTAGTACAAGCCTTGTTGATTTTAATCTGATCTCAAGTAGAAGATTTGTATTGTTACGTGTTTTTATATTATTTTAATCTTGTATGCCCTTTTTATGGTATGCTATATTTAAATCATGGCTTATCGTTTCGGTTTGTACCAAAATATAATAATATATTTTAATATTAGGCCGATATGCTTAGATATTATAACTTTGATTTAATTTAGTCTAATACCTTTGAATTTATTTTATATCTTAACTGAGTGATGCTGAACTAACTACGTCCAGGGCTTGAGATGTAATTAATTTCTCTCTAACTATCTAAATTATTATTATTTATTAATATATTTTTTATTATTATTATTATAGTAGTAGTAGTAGTAGTAGTAGTAGTAGTAGTAGTAGTAGTAGTAGTAGTAGTAGTAGTAGTAATAGTAGTAGTAGCAATAGTATTATTTTATTTAATATTTTGTTTGTTTTAATTTTGCTCTTTGGTTTTTTGTTTAATTTTGGTTTTTTGTGGGATTTTTGTGTTTTATTTATTATTTTTTAATGTATTTTTTAAAACGGGGGGAGGGGGGGGGTGATCAGGGTGGGGAGGAAACTGCTCAATCCCTAGTGTTGGAGCAATCCTCAAATTCGGGCAAAAACGATGGAGATATTCGGGCAAAATGTGCTAACCCGAGGCTTTTTTTTAACAATGTATTTCCATCATCTATCAGCAAAATTAATTGTAATCCATATACGAATGCGTAGTGATTCTTTTGATTCTATATAGATGTTTGGCAGTAATGATAATATCTAAAAAAATACTGTTATTCAGATTCGAACATTTTCATTTAATTCGGGCAAAAACCAGCCTGCCCCCATCCCCTCCAAACAAAGGAAGTCCGCACGTCTATGCCTGTAGAACGTTTAGCGCCTGTACGGGAGCGCTTATGAAGTAGTAATCATCCTACAGGCCGATTTGGAACCATATGTCGTTGTCAAGACCCGCTCCCTAGAACTGCAAACTAGACACCCAAACAACCCACACATAAAAGCCAGACAAACAAATAAATACCTCCTACCCCCCCCCCCCCAAAAAAAAAAAAAAAAAACACCCAACCCCAAAAACCAACCAAACAAACAAAAACAAACAAACAAACCAAAAAACAAACAACAACCAAAAAAAAAAAAAACAAAACAACAACAAAAAAACCCTCAAAAAACCCCACAACCCCCCCCCCCCCCCCCCCACGCTTCGTTACATTTTTATATTTTTAAAATTACATATAAATGTTTATTATCCCCATAATTATTTTGATTAGTATACACTCATTCTTATTTTCGTGCTTATACCCAATTCAAGCACGCTGTCCTGGGCATACACTTTGAGCAGCTAACTGGGTTGTCTGTCCAGCACAGTGGGTTAGTTATTTCTTGTTGAGAGCGATGAGGTTGTAGTGGTCTTACACCTACCCATTGAGTCGTTAAAACTCGCTCTGAGTGGGTGGGAGCCGGTACCATGCTGCGAACCCTGTACCTACCAGCGTTATGTTCGATGGCTTAACCACGATGCTGATTAGTATACCCTGATTTTAAAAGCTTGATCTACTTTTTTAACTTGCTATTTCACGATTAAATGTACCATCTCTGATTGGCTGGCTCTTGTACGCGTATACGCCTTGCCGTCTGGGGATTTATTATCGGGTAGCTTCGTTTTTTAATGTGGACCTAACCTCTACTAGTATATTACTTTACAGATGGGTCAGTAACAACACAGGCAACACAGTCGAAACGTAAGTACAAATTAACAGTACACAAACTTACAGGTATATTGCATTATTGTCGTCGTCGTCGTCAGCATCATTATCGTTATTTTTGTTTGGTATTATTAATTGATATTGTTATTGTTGTTGTTGATGTTACTGTTCTTCTTCTCCTTATTATTGTTGTTACTGTTGTTAGTGGCAGTAGTAGTAGTAGTAGTAGTAGTAGTAGTAGAGTAGTAGAGTAGTAGTAGTAGTAGTAGTAGAGTAGTAGTAGTAGTAGTATTAGTATTAGTAGTAGAGTAGTAGTAGTAGTAGAGTAGTAGTAGTAGTAGTAGTAGAGTAGTAGTAGTAGTAGTATTAGTAGTAGTAGTAGAGTAGTAGTAGTAGTAGTAGTAGTAGAGTAAGTAGTAGTAGTAGTAGAGTAGTATTAGTAGTAGTAGTAGTAGTAGTAGTAGTAGTAGTAGTAGTAGTAGTAGAGTAGTAGTACTTGTAGTAGTAGTAGTAGTAGTAGTAGTAGTAGTAGTAATAGTAGTAGTAGTAGTAGTAGTAGTAGTAGTAGTAGTAGTAGTAGTAGTAGTAGTAGTAGTAGTATGGTAGTAGTAGTAATAGTAGTGGTAGTAGTAGTAGTAGTAGTAGTGGTGATGGTGGTAGTAGTAGTAGTAGTAGTAATAGTAGTGGTAGTAGTAGTAGTAGTAGTAGTGGTGATGGTAGTAGTAGTAATAGTAGTGGTAGTAGTAGTGGTAGTGATAGTAGTGGTAGTAGTAGTAATAGTAGTGGTAGTAGTAGTAGTAGTAGTGGTGGTGATGGTGGTAGTAGTAGTAGTAGTAGTAGTAATAGTAGTGGTAGTAGTAGTAGTAGTGGTGGTGATGGTGGTAGTAGTAGTAGTAGTAATAGTAGTGGTAGTAGTAATAGTAGTAGTAGTAGTGGTGGTGATGGTAGTAGTAGTAGTAGTAGTAGTAGTTGCAGCAGCATACGCAGTAGGAGTAATCTGTAGGTTGTACAGAACCATCCCTGTGCTACTGTTTAGGAAAAATATTAAGGCAATTGTATGAACAAGTATGGGTACTGTAACTTTGATATTTCACACCCATTACTGTATGGATATTTACCACACATATACAGAATGCGACTCTCATTGCACTTCTGCCCTCCTGTCTTGCTTCACATGTTTTCGCTTACTTGTACAATTTTTATTTTTAATGGAACTAATCATATTGGTGTACTAATCTTCGTTTGACACCTAATAGCCGATCTCTATTTTTGTGATGGGGTGTCGTTAAACATTCATTCATTCATTCAGTTTTCAATATGTTGCTATTTTAATAGTAATAATTGACCAATGGGCCTAAACGTTTCACTGAAATTGGTATATATATATATGTCTGTATAATATGAAAATTACAGTCCACAAACTTTTTTTAATAATAATTCTATATTCAGTAGGGTTATCGTTTGTTTGTTGTTTGTTTCTTTTAGGGGGTACCCGATATATATAGGTCGTAATAAATAATTTAAGCCAGATCTGACTTCAGAATAATTGAATATAGTATTAAAATAATTATTAAAGGGAGTTTGTTGCCATTGTTAAGTTGTTACCGACTAACAGGGACGTTTTACTGACTAAAACTGCATTTTAAATACATTTATCTACATTACATATCAGTGGTT
Source organism: Gigantopelta aegis (assembly GCF_016097555.1). Classification (NCBI taxonomy): domain Eukaryota; kingdom Metazoa; phylum Mollusca; class Gastropoda; order Neomphalida; family Peltospiridae; genus Gigantopelta; species Gigantopelta aegis. The sequence continues at coordinate 16,049,006 of NC_054706.1, forward strand.
GTATATTAAATATGTTTCTGATCGTTTTAGTTTCATTTTGTTTGTTTATTTGTACTAAAATGTAAGTGGTATAAATAGATGGCTTTACGTATGAAAGCATGAATATTTTGATTTATTGTGGATAACAGACTGACTATTT